>NW_027552436.1:0-92906 GCF_045843805.1 Urocitellus parryii | reverse complement strand
GCTTGGGGCTACTTCAATAGGACACAAACCATAGCGATACAACTTGGAACTACATTATTGTGCCACGTTTCAAAGAGCTAGCACACACCGTGTTTGATTTAGAGTTCCAACTACATGTATCCATATAGGAGAAAACAGAGTGAAACCTAAACATGAAAACGCTTACTGCAAAGGAACGGTTTAACCTAGAAGAACGAAATTTGGTGAGCCAAGTGCGAGTGGTGGGCTGATCATTAAATGGAAGTATCATCAAGATTGGGTGAAAAATGTTTGCTGAGATTTCAGGAAACTCGTAGTTTTTTGGAAGCTTGGCAACTCCTTTCAATGAAAGTGATTCTCATCAGTCTCTGCTTTGGACTACTTCAATAGGACACAAACCATAGCGATAGAACGTGGAACTACATTATTGTGCCAAGTTTCAAAGAGCTAGCACAAACCGTGTTTGATTTAGAGTTCCAACTACATGTATCCATATAGGAGAAAACAGAGTGAAACCTAAACATGAAACCGGTTTCTGCAAAGGAACGGTTTAACCTAGAAGAACGAAATTTGGTGAGCCAAATGGGATTGGTGGGCTGATCATTAAATGGAAGTATCATCAAGATTGGGTGAAAAAATGTTTGCTGAGATTTCAGGAAACTCGTAGTTTTTTTGGAAGCTTGGCAACCCCTTTAATGAAAGTGATTCTCGTCAGTCTCTGCTTGGGGCTACATCAATAGGAAACAAACCATAGCGATAGAACTTGGAAATAATTTATTTTGCCCTGTTTCAAAGAGCTAGCACACCGTGTTTGATTTAGAATTTCAACTACATGTATCCATATAGGAGATAACAGAGTGAAACCTAAACATGAAAACGTTACTTCAAAGGAATGGTTTAACCTAGAAGAAAGAAATTTAGTGAGCCAAGTGGGATTCGTGTAATGGTCACTACCTGCAAGTATCATCAAGATTGGGTGAAAAAATGTTTGCTGATATTTCAGGAAATTCGCAGAATTTGGAACCTCGGCAATCCCTTTCAAAGAAATTGATTCTCGTCAGTCTCTGCTTGGGGCTACTTCAATAGGACACAACCATAGCGATAGAACTTGGAACTACATTATTGTGCCAAGTTTCAAAGAGCTAGCACAAACCGTGTTTGATTAGAGTTCCAACTACATGTATCCATATAGGAGAAAACAGTGTGAAACCTACACATGAAAACGGTTACTGCAAAGGAACGGTTTAACCTAGAATAACGAATTTGCTTAGCCAAGTGGGACTGGTGTACTGATCATGACCTTCAAGTATCATCAAGTTTGGGTGAAAAAATGTTTGCTAAGATTACAGGAAACTCGTAGTTTTTTGTAAGATTGGCAACCCTTTCAATGAAAATGATTCTCGTCAGTCTCTGCTTGGGGCTACTTCAATAGAACACAAACCATAGCGATAGAACTTGGAACTACATTATTGTGCCAAGCTTTAAAGAGCTAGCACAAACCATGTTTGATTTAGAGTTCCAACTACATGTATCCATATAGGAGAAAACAGAGTGAAACCTAAACATGAAAACGGTTACTACAATGGAACGGTTTAACGTAGAAGAACGAAGTTTGGTGAGCCAAGTGGGATTGGGGGGCTGATCATTAAATGGAAGTATCATCAAGATTGGGTGAAAAAATGTTTGATGAGATTTCTGGAAACTCGTAGTTTTTTGGAAGCTTGGCAACCCCTTTCAATGAAAGTGATTCTCGTCAGTCTCTGCTTGGGGCTACTTCAATAGGACACAAACCATAGCGATAGAATTTGGAACTACATTATTGTGCCAAGTTTCATAGAGCTAGCACAAACCGTGTTCGATTTAGGGTTCGAACTACATGTATCCATATAGGAGAAAACACAGTGAAACCTAAACTTGAAAACGGTTACTGCAAAGGAACGGTTTAACCTATAAGAACGAAATTTGGTGAGCCAAGTGGGATTGGTGGGCTGATCATTAAATGGAAGTATCATCAAGATTGGGTGAAAAAATGTTTGCTGAGATTTCCGGAAACTCGTAGTTTCTTGGAAATTTGGCAACCCCTTTCATTGAAAGTGATTCTCGTCAGTCTCTTCTTGGGGCTTCTTCAATAGGACACAAACCATAGCGTTAGAAGTTGGAATTACATTATTGTGCCAAGTTTCAAAGAGTTAGCACATACCGTGTTTGATTTAGAGTTCCAACTATATGTATCCATATAGGAGAAAACAGAGTGAAACCTAAACATGAAAACGGGTACTACAAAGGAACGGTTTAACCTAGAAGAACGAAATTTGGTGTGCCAAGTGGGATTGGTGTACTGATCATTAAATGGAACTATCATCAAGATTGGGTGAAAAAATGTTTGCTGAGATTTCAGGAAACTCGTAGTTTTTTGGAAGCTTGGCAACCCATTTCAATGAAAGTGATTCTCGTCAGTCTCTGCTTGGGGCTACGTCAATAGGACACAAACCATAGCGATAGAATTTGGAACTACATTATTGTGCCAAGTTTCAAAGAGCTAGCACAAACCGTGTTCGATTTAGAGTTCCAACTACATGTATCCATACAGGAGAAAACAGAGTGAAACCTAAACATGAAAACGGTTACTGCAAAGGAACGGTTTAACCTAGAAGAACGAAATTTGGTGAGCCAAGTGGGATTGGTGGGCTGATCATTAAATGGAAGTATCATCAAGATTGGGTGAAAAAATGTTTGCTGAGATTTCAGGAAACTCGTAGTTTTTTGGAAGCTTGGCAACCCCTTTCATTGAAAGTGATTCTCGTCAGTCTCTTCTTGGGGCTTCTTCAATGGGACACAAACCATAGCGTTAGAACTTGGAACTACATTATTGTGCCAAGTTTCAAAGAGCTAGCACAAACCGTGTTTGATTATGGTTCCAACTACAAAGTATCCATATAGGAGAAAACAGAGTGAAACCTAAACATGAAAACGGTTACTGCAAAGGAACGGTTTAACCTAGAAGAACGAAATTTGGTGAGCCAAGTGGGCGTGGGTGGGCTGATCATTAAATGGAAGTATCATCAAGATTGGGTGAAAAATGTTTGCTGAGATTTCAGGAAACTCGTAGTTTTTTGGAAGATTGTCAACCCGTTTCAATGTAAGTGATTCTCGTCAGTCTCTGCTTGGGTCTACTTCAATACTACATAAACCAAAGCGATAGAACTTGGAATTACATTATTGTGCCAAGTTTCAAAGAGCTAGCACACACCGTGTTTGATTTAGAGTTCCAACTACATGTACCCATATAGGGGAAAACAGAGTGAAACCTAAACATGAAAACGGTTTCTGCAAAGGAACATTTTAACCTAGAAGAATGAATTTGGTGAGCCAACTGGGATTCGTGGGCTTATCATTAAATGGAAGTGTCATCAAGATTGGGTGAAAAAATGTTTGCTGAGATTTCTGGAAACTCGTAGTTTTTTGGAAGCTTGGCAACCCTTTTCAATGAAAGTGATTCTCGTCAGTCTCTGCTTGGGGCTACTTAAATTGGAAACAAACCATAGCGATACAATTTGGAACTACATTATTGTACAAAGTTTCAAAGACCTAGCACAAACCGTGTTTGATTTAGAGTTCCAACTATATGTATCCATATAAGAGAAAACAGAGTGAAACCTAAACATGAAAACGGTTACTGCAAAGGAACGGTTTAACCTAGAAGAACGAAATTTGCTTAGCCAAGTGGGATTGGTGTACTCATCATGACCTTCAAGTATCATCAAGATTGGGTGAAAAAATGTTTGCTGAGATTTCAGGAAGCTCGTAGTTTTTGGAAGCTTGGCAACCCCTTTCATTGAAAGTGATTCTCGTCAGTCTCTTCTTGGGGCTTCTTCAATAGGACACAAACCATAGCGTTAGAACTTGGAATTACATTATTGTGCCAAGTTTCAAAGAGCTAGAACAAACCGTGTTTGATTTGAGTTCCAACAACATTTATCCATATAGGAGAAAACAGAGTGAAACCTAAACATGAAAATGGTACTACAAAGGAACGGTTTAACCTAGAAGAACGAAATTTGGTGAGCCAAGTGGGATTGGTGTACTGATCATTAAATGGAACTATCATCAAGATTGGGTGAAAAAATGTTTGCTGAGATTTCAGGAAACTCGTAGTTTTTTGGAAGCTTGGCAACCCCTTTCAATGAAAGTGATTCTCGTCAGTCTCTGCTTGGGGCTACTTCAATAGGACACAAACCATAGCGATAGAACTTGGAACTACATTATTGTGCCAAGTTTCAAAGAGCTAGCGCAAACCGTGTTTGATTTAGAGTTCCAAATACATGTACCCATATAGGAGAAAACAGAGTGAAACCTAAACATGAAAACGGTTACTGCAAAGGAACGGTTTAACCTAGAAGAACGAAATTTGGTGAGCCAAGTGGGATTGGTGGGCTGATCATTACATGGAAGTATCATCAATATTCGGTGAAAAAATGTTTGCTGAGATTTCAGGAAACACGTAGTTTTTGGAAGCTTGGCAACCCCTTTCAATGAAAGTGATTCTCGTCAGTCTCGGCTTTGGGCTACTTCAATAGGACACAAACCATAGCGATAGAACTTGGAACTACATTATTGTGCCAAGTTTCAAAGAGCTAGCACAAACCGTGTTTGATTAGGGTTCCAACTACAAAGTATCCATATAGGAGAAAACAGAGTGAAACCTAAACATGAAAACGGTTTCTGCAAAGGAACAGTTTAAACTAGAAGAACGAAATTTGGTGAGCCAAGTGGGATTGGTGGGCTGATCATTAAATGGAAGTATCATCAAGATTGGGTGAAAAAATGTTTGCTGAGATTTCAGGAAACTCGTAGTTTTTTGGAAGCTTGGCAACCCCTTTCAATTAAAGTGATTCTCATCAGTCTCTGCTTGGGGCCACTTCAAGAGGACACAAACCACAGCGATAGAACTTAGAACTACATTATTGTGCCATGTTTCAAAGAGCTAGCACAAACCGTGTTTGATTTAGAGTTCCAACTACATGTATCCATGTAGGAGAAAACAGAGTGAAACCTAAACATGAAACCGGTTTCTGCAAAGGAACGGTTTAACCTAGAAGAACGACATTTGGTGAGCCAAGTGGGATTGGAGTACTGATCATTACCTGCAAGTATCATCAATATTGGGTTTAAAAATGTTTGCTGAGATTTCAGGAAATTCGCAGTTTTTTGGAAGCTCGGCAATCCCTTTTAATGAAAGTGATTCTCGTCAGTCTCTGCTTGGGTCTACTTCAATAGGACACAAACCATAGCGATAGAACTTGAACTATATTATTGTGCCAAGTTTCAAATAGCTAGCAAAAACCGTGTTTGATTTAGAGTTCCAACTAAATGTATCCATATAGGAGAAAACAGAGTGAAACCTAAACATGAAGACGGTTACTGCAAAGGAACGGTTTAACCTAGAAGAACGAAATTTGGTGAGCCAAGTGGGATTGGTGGGCTGATCATTAAATGGAAGTATCATCAAGATTGGGTGAAAAAATGTTTGCTGAGATTTCAGGAAACTCGTAGTTTTTTGGAAGCTTGGCAACCCCTTCAATGAAAGTGATTCTCGTCAGTCTCTGCTTCGGGCTACATCAATAGGAAACAAACCATAGCGATAGAACTTGGAAATAATTTATTTTGCCCTGTTTCAAAGAGCTAGCACACCGTGTTTGATTTAGAATTTCAACTACATGTATCCATATAGGATATAACAGAGTGAAACCTAAACATGAAATCGGTTACTTCAAAGGAACGGTTTAACCTAGAAGAAAGAAATTTAGTGAGCCAAGTGGGATTCGTGTAATGGTCACTACCTGCAAGTATCATCAAGATTGGGTGAAAAAATGTTTGCTGAGATTTCAGGAAATTCGCAGAATTTTGGAACCTCGGCAATCCCTTTCAATGAAATTGATTCTCGTCAGTCTCTGCTTGGGGCTACTTCAATAGGACACAAACCATAGCGTTAGAACTTGGAATTACATTATTGTGCCAAGTTTCAAAGAGTTAGCACAAACCGTGTTTGATTTAGAGTTCCAACTATATGTATCCGTATAGGAGAAAACAGGGTGAAACCTAAACATGAAAACGGGTACTACAAAGGAAAGGTTAACGTAGAAGAACGAAATTTGGTGTGCCAAGTGGGATTGGTGTACTGATCATTAAATGGAACTATCATCAAGATTGGGTGAAAAAATGTTTGCTGAGATTTCAGGAAACTCGTAGTTTTTTGGATGCTTGGCAACCCCTTTCAATGAAAGTGATTCTCCTCAGTCTCTGCTTGGGGCTACTTCAATAGGACACAAACCATAGCGATACAACTTGGAACTACATTATTGTGCCAAGTTTCAAAGTGCTAGCGCAAACCGTGTTTGATTTAGAGTTCAAAATACATGTATCCATATAGGAGAAAACAGAGTGAAACCTAAACATGAAAACGGTTACTGCAAAGGAACGGTTTAACCTAGAAGAATGAAATTTGGTGAGCCAAGTGCGATTGGTGGGCTGATCATTACATGGAAGAATCATCAATATTCGGTGAAAAAATGTTTGCTGAGATTTCAGGAAACTCGTAGTTTTTTGGAAGCTTGGCACCCCTTTCAATGAAAGTGATTCTCGTCAGTCTCTGCTTGGGGCTACTTCAATAGGACACAAACCATAGCGATAGAACTTGGAACTACATTATTGTGCCAAGTTTCAAAGAGCTAGCACAAACCGTGTTCGATTTAGATTTCCAACTACATGTATCCATATAGGAGAAAACAGAGTGAAACCTAAACATGAAAACGGTTACTGCAAAGGAACGGTTTAACCTACAGAACGAAATTTGGTGAGCCAAGTGGATTGGTGGCTGATCATTAAGTGGAAGTATCATCAAGATTGGGTGAAAAAATGTTTGCTAATATTGGAGGAAACTCGCAGTTTTTTGGAAGCTTGGCAACCCTTTAAATGGAAGTGATTCTCGTCAGTCTCTGCTTGTGGCTACTTCAATAGGACACAAACCATAGCGATAGAACTTGGTACTACATTATTGTGCCATGTTTCAAAGAGCTAGCACAAACCGTGTTTGATTTAGAGTTCCAACTACATGTATCCATATAGGAGAAAACAGAGTGAAACCTAAACATGAAAACGGTTACTGCAAAGGAACGGTATAACCTAGAAGAACGAAATTTGGTGAGCCAAGTGGGATTGGTGTACTGATCATTAAATGGAAATATCATCAAAATTGGGTGAAAAAATGTTTGCTGAGATTGCAGGAAACTCGCAGTTTTTTGGAAGCTTGGCAACCCCTTTAAATGGAAGTGATTCTCGTCAGTCTCTGCTTGGGGCTACTTCAATAGGACACAAACCATAGCGATACAACTTGGAACTACATTATTGTGCCAAGTTTCAAAGAGCTACAACAAACCGTGTTTGATTTAGAGTTCCAACTACAACTATCCATATAGGAGAAAACAGAGTAAAACGTAAACATGAAAACGGTTACTGCAAAGGAACGGTTTAACCTAGAAGAACGAAATTTGGTGAGCCAAGTGGGATTAGTGTACTGATCATTATATGGAAGTATCATCAAGATTGGGTGAAAAAATGTTTGCTCAGATTTCAAGAAACTCGCAGTTTTTTGGAAGCTTGGCCACACCTTTCAAAGAAAGTGATTCTCGTCAGTCTCTGATTGGGGCTACTTCAATAGGACACAAACCATAGCGATAGACCATGAACTACATTTTTGTGCCAAGTTTCAAATAGCTAGCAAAAACCGTGTTTGATTTAGAGTTCCAACTACATGTATCCATATAGGAGAAAACAGAGTGAAACCTAAACATGAAGACGGTTACTGCCAAGGAACGTTTTAACCTAGAAGAACGAAATTTGGTGAGACAAGTGGAGTGGTGTAATGATCATTACCTGCAGTATCTTCAAGATTGGGTGAAAAAAATGTTTGCTGAGATTTCAGGAAACTCGTAGTTTTTGGAAGCTTGGCAACCCCTTTAATGAAAGTGATTCTCGTCAGTCTGTACTTGGGGCTACTTCAATAGGAAACAAACCATAGCGATAGAACTTGGAAATAATTTATTGTGCCCTGTTTCAAAGAACTAGCACAAACCGTGTTTGATTTAGAATTTCAACTACATGTATCCATATAGGAGATAACAGAGTGAAACCTAAACATGAAAACGGTTACTGCAAATGAACGGTTTAACCTAGAAGAAAAAATTTAGTGAGCCAAGTGGGATTCGTGTAATGATCACTACCTGCAAGTATCATCAAGATTGGGTGAAAAAATGTTTGTTGAGATTTCAGGAAACTCGCAGTTTTTTTGATGCTTGGCACCCCCTTTCAATGAAAGTGATTCTCGTCAGTCTCTGCTTTGGGCTACTTCAATCGGACACAAACCATAGCGATAGAACTTGGAACTACATTATTGTGCCAAGCTTTAAAGAGCTAGCACCAACCATGTTTGATTTGGAGTTCCAACTACATGTATCCATATAGGAGAAAACAGAGTGAAACCTAAACATGAAAACGGTTACTGCAAAGGAACGGTTTAACCTAGGAGAACGAAATTTGCTTAGCCAAGTGGGATTGGTGTAATGATCATGACCTTCAAGTATCATCCAGATTGGGTGAAAAAATGTTTGCTGAGATTACAGGAAACTCATAGTTTTTTGGAAGATTGGCAACCCCTTTCAATGAAAATGATTGTCGTCAGTCTCTGCTTGGGGCTACTTCAATACAACACAAACCTAATGATAGAACTTGGAACTACATTATTGTGCCAAGCTTTAAAGAGCTAGCACAAACCATGTTTGATTTGGAGTTCCAACTACATGTATCCATATAGGAGAAAACAGAGTGAAACCTAAACATGAAACCGGTTTCTGAAAAGGAACGGTTTAACCTAGAAGAACGACATTTGGTGAGCCAAGTGGGATTGGTGTACTGATCATTACCTGCAAGTATCATCAATATTGGGTTTAAAAAAGTTTGCTGAGATTTCAGGAAATTCCCAGTTTTTTCTAAGCTCGGCAATCCCTTTTAATTAAAGTGATTCTCGTCAGTCTCTGCTTGGGGCTACTTCAATAGGACACAAACCATAGCGATAGAACTTGGAACTACATTATTGTGCCAAGTTTCAAAGAGCTAGCACAAACCGTGTTTGATTTAGACTTCCAACTACATGTATCCATATAGGAGAAAACAGAGTGAAACCTAAACATGAAAATGGTTTCTGCAAAGGAACAGTTTAACCTAGAAGAACGAAATTTGGTGAGCCAAGTGGGACTCGTGGGCTTATCATTAAATGGAAGTGTCATCAAGATTGGGTGAAAAAATCTTTGCTGAGATTAGAGGAAACTCGTAGTTTTTTGGAAGCTTGGCAACCCCTTTCAATGAAAATGATTCTCGTCAGTCTCTGCTTGGGGCTACTTCAATAGAACACAAACCATAGCGATAGAACTTGGAACTACATTATTGTGCCAAGCTTTAAGGAGCTAGCACAAACCATGTTTGATTTAGAGTTCCAACTACATGTATCCATATAGGAGAAAACAGAGTGAAACCTAAACATGAAAACGGTTACTACAATGGAACGGTTTAACGTAGAAGAACGAAGTTTGGTGAGCCAAGTGGGATTGGGGGGCTGATCATTAAATGGAAGTATCATCAAGATTGGGTGAAAAAATATTTGCTGAGATTTCTGGAAACTCGTAGTTTTTTGGATGCTTGGCAACCCCTTTCAATGAAAGTGATTCTCGTCAGTCTCTGCTTGGGGCTACTTCAATAGGACACAAACCATAGCGATAGAATTTGGAACTACATTATTGTGCCAAGTTTCATAGAGCTAGCACAAACCGTGTTCGATTTAGGGTTCCAACTACATGTATCCATATAGGAGAAAACACAGTGAAACCTAATCTTGAAAACGGTTACTGCAAAGGAACGGTTTAACCTATAAGAACGAAATTTGGTTGTCCAAGTGGGATTGGTGGGCTGATCATTAAATGGAAGTATCATCAAGATTGGGTGAAAAATGTTTGTTGAGATTTCCGGAAACTCGTAGTTTCTTGGAATCTTGGCAACCCCTTTCATTGAAAGTGATTCTCGTCAGTCTCTTCTTGGGGCTTCTTCAATAGGACACAAACCATAGCGTTAGAAGTTGGAATTACATTATTGTGCCAAGTTTCAAAGAGTTAGCACATACCGTGTTTGATTTAGAGTTCCAACTATATGTATCCATATAGGAGAAAACAGAGTGAAACCTAAACATGAAAACGGGTACTACAAAGGAACGGTTTAACCTAGAAGAACGAAATTTGGTGTGCCAAGTGGGATTGGTGTACTGATCATTAAATGGAACTATCATCAAGATTGGGTGAAAAAATGTTTGCTGAGATTACAGGAAACTCGTAGTTCTTTGGAAGCTTGGCAACCCCTTTCAATGAAAGTGATTCTCGTCAGTCTCTGCTTGGGGCTACTTCAATAGGACACAAACCATAGCGATAGAACTTGGAACTACATTATTGTGCCAAGTTTCAAAGAGCTAGCACACACCGTGTTTGATTTAGAGTTCCAACTACATGTATCCATATAGGAGAAAACAGAGTGAAACCTAAACATGAAAACGCTTACTGCAAAGGAACGGTTTAACCTAGAAGAACGAAATTTGGTGAGCCAAGTGCGAGTGGTGGGCTGATCATTAAATGGAAGTATCATCAAGATTGGGTGAAAAAATGTTTGCTGAGATTTCAGGAAACTCGTAGTTTTTTGGAAGCTTGGCAACTCCTTTCAATGAAAGTGATTCTCATCAGTCTCTGCTTTGGACTACTTCAATAGGACACAAACCATAGCGATAGAACGTGGAACTACATTATTGTGCCAAGTTTCAAAGAGCTAGCACAAACCGTGTTTGATTTAGAGTTCCAACTACATGTATCCATATAGGAGAAAACAGAGTGAAACCTAAACATGAAACCGGTTTCTGCAAAGGAACGGTTTAACCTAGAAGAACGAAATTTGGTGAGCCAAATGGGATTGGTGGGCTGATCATTAAATGGAAGTATCATCAAGATTGGGTGAAAAAAATGTTTGCTGAGATTTCAGGAAACTCGTAGTTTTTTGGAAGCTTGGCAACCCCTTTAATGAAAGTGATTCTCGTCAGTCTCTGCTTGGGGCTACATCAATAGGAAACAAACCATAGCGATAGAACTTGGAAATAATTTATTTTGCCCTGTTTCAAAGAGCTAGCACACCGTGTTTGATTTAGAATTTCAACTACATGTATCCATATAGGAGATAACAGAGTGAAACCTAAACATGAAAACGGTTACTTCAAAGGAATGGTTTAACCTAGAAGAAAGAAATTTAGTGAGCCAAGTGGGATTCGTGTAATGGTCACTACCTGCAAGTATCATCAAGATTGGGTGAAAAAATGTTTGCTGATATTTCAGGAAATTCGCAGAATTTTGGAACCTCGGCAATCCCTTTCAAAGAAATTGATTCTCGTCAGTCTCTGCTTGGGGCTACTTCAATAGGACACAAACCATAGCGATAGAACTTGGAACTACATTATTGTGCCAAGTTTCAAAGAGCTAGCACAAACCGTGTTTGATTTAGAGTTCCAACTACATGTATCCATATAGGAGAAAACAGTGTGAAACCTACACATGAAAACGGTTACTGCAAAGGAACGGTTTAACCTAGAATAACGAAATTTGCTTAGCCAAGTGGGACTGGTGTACTGATCATGACCTTCAAGTATCATCAAGTTTGGGTGAAAAAATGTTTGCTAAGATTACAGGAAACTCGTAGTTTTTTGTAAGATTGGCAACCCTTTCAATGAAAATGATTCTCGTCAGTCTCTGCTTGGGGCTACTTCAATAGAACACAAACCATAGCGATAGAACTTGGAACTACATTATTGTGCCAAGCTTTAAAGAGCTAGCACAAACCATGTTTGATTTAGAGTTCCAACTACATGTATCCATATAGGAGAAAACAGAGTGAAACCTAAACATGAAAACGGTTACTACAATGGAACGGTTTAACGTAGAAGAACGAAGTTTGGTGAGCCAAGTGGGATTGGGGGGCTGATCATTAAATGGAAGTATCATCAAGATTGGGTGAAAAAATGTTTGATGAGATTTCTGGAAACTCGTAGTTTTTTGGAAGCTTGGCAACCCCTTTCAATGAAAGTGATTCTCGTCAGTCTCTGCTTGGGGCTACTTCAATAGGACACAAACCATAGCGATAGAATTTGGAACTACATTATTGTGCCAAGTTTCATAGAGCTAGCACAAACCGTGTTCGATTTAGGGTTCGAACTACATGTATCCATATAGGAGAAAACACAGTGAAACCTAAACTTGAAAACGGTTACTGCAAAGGAACGGTTTAACCTATAAGAACGAAATTTGGTGAGCCAAGTGGGATTGGTGGGCTGATCATTAAATGGAAGTATCATCAAGATTGGGTGAAAAAATGTTTGCTGAGATTTCCGGAAACTCGTAGTTTCTTGGAAATTTGGCAACCCCTTTCATTGAAAGTGATTCTCGTCAGTCTCTTCTTGGGGCTTCTTCAATAGGACACAAACCATAGCGTTAGAAGTTGGAATTACATTATTGTGCCAAGTTTCAAAGAGTTAGCACATACCGTGTTTGATTTAGAGTTCCAACTATATGTATCCATATAGGAGAAAACAGAGTGAAACCTAAACATGAAAACGGGTACTACAAAGGAACGGTTTAACCTAGAAGAACGAAATTTGGTGTGCCAAGTGGGATTGGTGTACTGATCATTAAATGGAACTATCATCAAGATTGGGTGAAAAATGTTTGCTGAGATTTCAGGAAACTCGTAGTTTTTTGGAAGCTTGGCAACCCATTTCAATGAAAGTGATTCTCGTCAGTCTCTGCTTGGGGCTACGTCAATAGGACACAAACCATAGCGATAGAATTTGGAACTACATTATTGTGCCAAGTTTCAAAGAGCTAGCACAAACCGTGTTCGATTTAGAGTTCCAACTACATGTATCCATACAGGAGAAAACAGAGTGAAACCTAAACATGAAAACGGTTACTGCAAAGGAACGGTTTAACCTAGAAGAACGAAATTTGGTGAGCCAAGTGGGATTGGTGGGCTGATCATTAAATGGAAGTATCATCAAGATTGGGTGAAAAAATGTTTGCTGAGATTTCAGGAAACTCGTAGTTTTTTGGAAGCTTGGCAACCCCTTTCATTGAAAGTGATTCTCGTCAGTCTCTTCTTGGGGGCTTCTTCAATGGGACACAAACCATAGCGTTAGAACTTGGAACTACATTATTGTGCCAAGTTTCAAAGAGCTAGCACAAACCGTGTTTGATTATGGTTCCAACTACAAAGTATCCATATAGGAGAAAACAGAGTGAAACCTAAACATGAAAACGGTTACTGCAAAGGAACGGTTTAACCTAGAAGAACGAAATTTGGTGAGCCAAGTGGGCGTGGTGGGCTGATCATTAAATGGAAGTATCATCAAGATTGGGTGAAAAAATGTTTGCTGAGATTTCAGGAAACTCGTAGTTTTTTGGAAGATTGTCAACCCGTTTCAATGTAAGTGATTCTCGTCAGTCTCTGCTTGGGTCTACTTCAATACTACATAAACCAAAGCGATAGAACTTGGAATTACATTATTGTGCCAAGTTTCAAAGAGCTAGCACACACCGTGTTTGATTTAGAGTTCCAACTACATGTACCCATATAGGAGAAAACAGAGTGAAACCTAAACATGAAAACGGTTTCTGCAAAGGAACATTTTAACCTAGAAGAATGAATTTGGTGAGCCAACTGGGATTCGTGGGCTTATCATTAAATGGAAGTGTCATCAAGATTGGGTGAAAAAATGTTTGCTGAGATTTCTGGAAACTCGTAGTTTTTTGGAAGCTTGGCAACCCTTTTCAATGAAAGTGATTCTCGTCAGTCTCTGCTTGGGGCTACTTAAATTGGAAACAAACCATAGCGATACAATTTGGAACTACATTATTGTACAAAGTTTCAAAGACCTAGCACAAACCGTGTTTGATTTAGAGTTCCAACTATATGTATCCATATAAGAGAAAACAGAGTGAAACCTAAACATGAAAACGGTTACTGCAAAGGAACGGTTTAACCTAGAAGAACGAAATTTGCTTAGCCAAGTGGGATTGGTGTACTCATCATGACCTTCAAGTATCATCAAGATTGGGTGAAAAAATGTTTGCTGAGATTTCAGGAAGCTCGTAGTTTTTTGGAAGCTTGGCAACCCCTTTCATTGAAAGTGATTCTCGTCAGTCTCTTCTTGGGGCTTCTTCAATAGGACACAAACCATAGCGTTAGAACTTGGAATTACATTATTGTGCCAAGTTTCAAAGAGCTAGAACAAACCGTGTTTGATTTAGAGTTCCAACAACATTTATCCATATAGGAGAAAACAGAGTGAAACCTAAACATGAAAACGGGTACTACAAAGGAACGGTTTAACCTAGAAGAACGAAATTTGGTGAGCCAAGTGGGATTGGTGTACTGATCATTAAATGGAACTATCATCAAGATTGGGTGAAAAAATGTTTGCTGAGATTTCAGGAAACTCGTAGTTTTTTGGAAGCTTGGCAACCCCTTTCAATGAAAGTGATTCTCGTCAGTCTCTGCTTGGGGCTACTTCAATAGGACACAAACCATAGCGATAGAACTTGGAACTACATTATTGTGCCAAGTTTCAAAGAGCTAGCGCAAACCGTGTTTGATTTAGAGTTCCAAATACATGTACCCATATAGGAGAAAACAGAGTGAAACCTAAACATGAAAACGGTTACTGCAAAGGAACGGTTTAACCTAGAAGAACGAAATTTGGTGAGCCAAGTGGGATTGGTGGGCTGATCATTACATGGAAGTATCATCAATATTCGGTGAAAAAATGTTTGCTGAGATTTCAGGAAACACGTAGTTTTTGGAAGCTTGGCAACCCCTTTCAATGAAAGTGATTCTCGTCAGTCTCGGCTTGGGGCTACTTCAATAGGACACAAACCATAGCGATAGAACTTGGAACTACATTATTGTGCCAAGTTTCAAAGAGCTAGCACAAACCGTGTTTGATTAGGGTTCCAACTACAAAGTATCCATATAGGAGAAAACAGAGTGAAACCTAAACATGAAAACGGTTTCTGCAAAGGAACAGTTTAAACTAGAAGAACGAAATTTGGTGAGCCAAGTGGGATTGGTGGGCTGATCATTAAATGGAAGTATCATCAAGATTGGGTGAAAAAATGTTTGCTGAGATTTCAGGAAACTCGTAGTTTTTTGGAAGCTTGGCAACCCCTTTCAATTAAAGTGATTCTCATCAGTCTCTGCTTGGGGCCACTTCAAGAGGACACAAACCACAGCGATAGAACTTAGAACTACATTATTGTGCCATGTTTCAAAGAGCTAGCACAAACCGTGTTTGATTTAGAGTTCCAACTACATGTATCCATGTAGGAGAAAACAGAGTGAAACCTAAACATGAAACCGGTTTCTGCAAAGGAACGGTTTAACCTAGAAGAACGACATTTGGTGAGCCAAGTGGGATTGGAGTACTGATCATTACCTGCAAGTATCATCAATATTGGGTTTAAAAATGTTTGCTGAGATTTCAGGAAATTCGCAGTTTTTTGGAAGCTCGGCAATCCCTTTTAATGAAAGTGATTCTCGTCAGTCTCTGCTTGGGTCTACTTCAATAGGACACAAACCATAGCGATAGAACTTGAACTATATTATTGTGCCAAGTTTCAAATAGCTAGCAAAAACCGTGTTTGATTTAGAGTTCCAACTAAATGTATCCATATAGGAGAAAACAGAGTGAAACCTAAACATGAAGACGGTTACTGCAAAGGAACGGTTTAACCTAGAAGAACGAAATTTGGTGAGCCAAGTGGGATTGGTGGGCTGATCATTAAATGGAAGTATCATCAAGATTGGGTGAAAAAATGTTTGCTGAGATTTCAGGAAACTCGTAGTTTTTTGGAAGCTTGGCAACCCCTTCAATGAAAGTGATTCTCGTCAGTCTCTGCTTCGGGCTACATCAATAGGAAACAAACCATAGCGATAGAACTTGGAAATAATTTATTTTGCCCTGTTTCAAAGAGCTAGCACACCGTGTTTGATTTAGAATTTCAACTACATGTATCCATATAGGATATAACAGAGTGAAACCTAAACATGAAATCGGTTACTTCAAAGGAACGGTTTAACCTAGAAGAAAGAAATTTAGTGAGCCAAGTGGGATTCGTGTAATGGTCACTACCTGCAAGTATCATCAAGATTGGGTGAAAAAATGTTTGCTGAGATTTCAGGAAATTCGCAGAATTTTGGAACCTCGGCAATCCCTTTCAATGAAATTGATTCTCGTCAGTCTCTGCTTGGGGCTACTTCAATAGGACACAAACCATAGCGTTAGAACTTGGAACTACATTATTGTGCCAAGTTTCAAAGAGCTAGCACAAACCGTGTTCGATTTAGATTTCCAACTACATGTATCCATATAGGAGAAAACAGAGTGAAACCTAAACATGAAAACGGTTACTGCAAAGGAACGGTTTAACCTACAGAACGAAATTTGGTGAGCCAAGTGGGATTGGTGGGCTGATCATTAAGTGGAAGTATCATCAAGATTGGGTGAAAAAATGTTTGCTAATATTGGAGGAAACTCGCAGTTTTTTGGAAGCTTGGCAACCCCTTTAAATGGAAGTGATTCTCGTCAGTCTCTGCTTGTGGCTACTTCAATAGGACACAAACCATAGCGATAGAACTTGGTACTACATTATTGTGCCATGTTTCAAAGAGCTAGCACAAACCGTGTTTGATTTAGAGTTCCAACTACATGTATCCATATAGGAGAAAACAGAGTGAAACCTAAACATGAAAACGGTTACTGCAAAGGAACGGTATAACCTAGAAGAACGAAATTTGGTGAGCCAAGTGGGATTGGTGTACTGATCATTAAATGGAAATATCATCAAAATTGGGTGAAAAAATGTTTGCTGAGATTGCAGGAAACTCGCAGTTTTTTGGAAGCTTGGCAACCCCTTTAAATGGAAGTGATTCTCGTCAGTCTCTGCTTGGGGCTACTTCAATAGGACACAAACCATAGCGATACAACTTGGAACTACATTATTGTGCCAAGTTTCAAAGAGCTACAACAAACCGTGTTTGATTTAGAGTTCCAACTACAACTATCCATATAGGAGAAAACAGAGTAAAACGTAAACATGAAAACGGTTACTGCAAAGGAACGGTTTAACCTAGAAGAACGAAATTTGGTGAGCCAAGTGGGATTAGTGTACTGATCATTATATGGAAGTATCATCAAGATTGGGTGAAAAAATGTTTGCTCAGATTTCAAGAAACTCGCAGTTTTTTGGAAGCTTGGCCACACCTTTCAAAGAAAGTGATTCTCGTCAGTCTCTGATTGGGGCTACTTCAATAGGACACAAACCATAGCGATAGACCATGAACTACATTTTTGTGCCAAGTTTCAAATAGCTAGCAAAAACCGTGTTTGATTTAGAGTTCCAACTACATGTATCCATATAGGAGAAAACAGAGTGAAACCTAAACATGAAGACGGTTACTGCCAAGGAACGTTTTAACCTAGAAGAACGAAATTTGGTGAGACAAGTGGAGTGGTGTAATGATCATTACCTGCAGTATCTTCAAGATTGGGTGAAAAAAATGTTTGCTGAGATTTCAGGAAACTCGTAGTTTTTTGGAAGCTTGGCAACCCCTTTAATGAAAGTGATTCTCGTCAGTCTGTACTTGGGGCTACTTCAATAGGAAACAAACCATAGCGATAGAACTTGGAAATAATTTATTGTGCCCTGTTTCAAAGAACTAGCACAAACCGTGTTTGATTTAGAATTTCAACTACATGTATCCATATAGGAGATAACAGAGTGAAACCTAAACATGAAAACGGTTACTGCAAATGAACGGTTTAACCTAGAAGAAAAAATTTAGTGAGCCAAGTGGGATTCGTGTAATGATCACTACCTGCAAGTATCATCAAGATTGGGTGAAAAAATGTTTGTTGAGATTTCAGGAAACTCGCAGTTTTTTTGATGCTTGGCACCCCCTTTCAATGAAAGTGATTCTCGTCAGTCTCTGCTTTGGGCTACTTCAATCGGACACAAACCATAGCGATAGAACTTGGAACTACATTATTGTGCCAAGCTTTAAAGAGCTAGCACCAACCATGTTTGATTTGGAGTTCCAACTACATGTATCCATATAGGAGAAAACAGAGTGAAACCTAAACATGAAAACGGTTACTGCAAAGGAACGGTTTAACCTAGGAGAATGAAATTTGCTTAGCCAAGTGGGATTGGTGTAATGATCATGACCTTCAAGTATCATCAAGATTGGGTGAAAAAATGTTTGCTGAGATTACAGGAAACTCATAGTTTTTTGGAAGATTGGCAACCCCTTTCAATGAAAATGATTGTCGTCAGTCTCTGCTTGGGGCTACTTCAATAGAACACAAACCTAGTGATAGAACTTGGAACTACATTATTGTGCCAAGCTTTAAAGAGCTAGCACAAACCATGTTTGATTTGGAGTTCCAACTACATGTATCCATATAGGAGAAAACAGAGTGAAACCTAAACATGAAACCGGTTTCTGAAAAGGAACGGTTTAACCTAGAAGAACGACATTTGGTGAGCCAAGTGGGATTGGTGTACTGATCATTACCTGCAAGTATCATCAATATTGGGTTTAAAAAAGTTTGCTGAGATTTCAGGAAATTCCCAGTTTTTTTCTAAGCTCGGCAATCCCTTTTAATTAAAGTGATTCTCGTCAGTCTCTGCTTGGGGCTACTTCAATAGGACACAAACCATAGCGATAGAACTTGGAACTACATTATTGTGCCAAGTTTCAAAGAGCTAGCACAAACCGTGTTTGATTTAGACTTCCAACTACATGTATCCATATAGGAGAAAACAGAGTGAAACCTAAACATGAAAATGGTTTCTGCAAAGGAACAGTTTAACCTAGAAGAACGAAATTTGGTGAGCCAAGTGGGACTCGTGGGCTTATCATTAAATGGAAGTGTCATCAAGATTGGGTGAAAAAATCTTTGCTGAGATTAGAGGAAACTCGTAGTTTTTTGGAAGCTTGGCAACCCCTTTCAATGAAAATGATTCTCGTCAGTCTCTGCTTGGGGCTACTTCAATAGAACACAAACCATAGCGATAGAACTTGGAACTACATTATTGTGCCAAGCTTTAAGGAGCTAGCACAAACCATGTTTGATTTAGAGTTCCAACTACATGTATCCATATAGGAGAAAACAGAGTGAAACCTAAACATGAAAACGGTTACTACAATGGAACGGTTTAACGTAGAAGAACGAAGTTTGGTGAGCCAAGTGGGATTGGGGGGCTGATCATTAAATGGAAGTATCATCAAGATTGGGTGAAAAAATATTTGCTGAGATTTCTGGAAACTCGTAGTTTTTTGGATGCTTGGCAACCCCTTTCAATGAAAGTGATTCTCGTCAGTCTCTGCTTGGGGCTACTTCAATAGGACACAAACCATAGCGATAGAATTTGGAACTACATTATTGTGCCAAGTTTCATAGAGCTAGCACAAACCGTGTTCGATTTAGGGTTCCAACTACATGTATCCATATAGGAGAAAACACAGTGAAACCTAATCTTGAAAACGGTTACTGCAAAGGAACGGTTTAACCTATAAGAACGAAATTTGGTTGTCCAAGTGGGATTGGTGGGCTGATCATTAAATGGAAGTATCATCAAGATTGGGTGAAAAAATGTTTGTTGAGATTTCCGGAAACTCGTAGTTTCTTGGAATCTTGGCAACCCCTTTCATTGAAAGTGATTCTCGTCAGTCTCTTCTTGGGGCTTCTTCAATAGGACACAAACCATAGCGTTAGAAGTTGGAATTACATTATTGTGCCAAGTTTCAAAGAGTTAGCACATACCGTGTTTGATTTAGAGTTCCAACTATATGTATCCATATAGGAGAAAACAGAGTGAAACCTAAACATGAAAACGGGTACTACAAAGGAACGGTTTAACCTAGAAGAACGAAATTTGGTGTGCCAAGTGGGATTGGTGTACTGATCATTAAATGGAACTATCATCAAGATTGGGTGAAAAAATGTTTGCTGAGATTACAGGAAACTCGTAGTTCTTTGGAAGCTTGGCAACCCCTTTCAATGAAAGTGATTCTCGTCAGTCTCTGCTTGGGGCTACTTCAATTGGACACAAACCATAGCGATAGAACTTGGAACTACATTATTGTGCCAAGTTTCAAAGAGCTAGCACACACCGTGTTTGATTTAGAGTTCCAACTACATGTATCCATATAGGAGAAAACAGAGTGAAACCTAAACATGAAAACGCTTACTGCAAAGGAACGGTTTAACCTAGAAGAACGAAATTTGGTGAGCCAAGTGCGAGTGGTGGGCTGATCATTAAATGGAAGTATCATCAAGATTGGGTGAAAAAATGTTTGCTGAGATTTCAGGAAACTCGTAGTTTTTTGGAAGCTTGGCAACTCCTTTCAATGAAAGTGATTCTCATCAGTCTCTGCTTTGGACTACTTCAATAGGACACAAACCATAGCGATAGAACGTGGAACTACATTATTGTGCCAAGTTTCAAAGAGCTAGCACAAACCGTGTTTGATTTAGAGTTCCAACTACATGTATCCATATAGGAGAAAACAGAGTGAAACCTAAACATGAAACCGGTTTCTGCAAAGGAACGGTTTAACCTAGAAGAACGAAATTTGGTGAGCCAAATGGGATTGGTGGGCTGATCATTAAATGGAAGTATCATCAAGATTGGGTGAAAAAATGTTTGCTGAGATTTCAGGAAACTCGTAGTTTTTTGGAAGCTTGGCAACCCCTTTAATGAAAGTGATTCTCGTCAGTCTCTGCTTGGGGCTACATCAATAGGAAACAAACCATAGCGATAGAACTTGGAAATAATTTATTTTGCCCTGTTTCAAAGAGCTAGCACACCGTGTTTGATTTAGAATTTCAACTACATGTATCCATATAGGAGATAACAGAGTGAAACCTAAACATGAAAACGGTTACTTCAAAGGAATGGTTTAACCTAGAAGAAAGAAATTTAGTGAGCCAAGTGGGATTCGTGTAATGGTCACTACCTGCAAGTATCATCAAGATTGGGTGAAAAAATGTTTGCTGATATTTCAGGAAATTCGCAGAATTTTGGAACCTCGGCAATCCCTTTCAAAGAAATTGATTCTCGTCAGTCTCTGCTTGGGGCTACTTCAATAGGACACAAACCATAGCGATAGAACTTGGAACTACATTATTGTGCCAAGTTTCAAAGAGCTAGCACAAACCGTGTTTGATTTAGAGTTCCAACTACATGTATCCATATAGGAGAAAACAGTGTGAAACCTACACATGAAAACGGTTACTGCAAAGGAACGGTTTAACCTAGAATAACGAAATTTGCTTAGCCAAGTGGGACTGGTGTACTGATCATGACCTTCAAGTATCATCAAGTTTGGGTGAAAAAATGTTTGCTAAGATTACAGGAAACTCGTAGTTTTTTGTAAGATTGGCAACCCTTTCAATGAAAATGATTCTCGTCAGTCTCTGCTTGGGGCTACTTCAATAGAACACAAACCATAGCGATAGAACTTGGAACTACATTATTGTGCCAAGCTTTAAAGAGCTAGCACAAACCATGTTTGATTTAGAGTTCCAACTACATGTATCCATATAGGAGAAAACAGAGTGAAACCTAAACATGAAAACGGTTACTACAATGGAACGGTTTAACGTAGAAGAACGAAGTTTGGTGAGCCAAGTGGGATTGGGGGGCTGATCATTAAATGGAAGTATCATCAAGATTGGGTGAAAAAATGTTTGATGAGATTTCTGGAAACTCGTAGTTTTTTGGAAGCTTGGCAACCCCTTTCAATGAAAGTGATTCTCGTCAGTCTCTGCTTGGGGCTACTTCAATAGGACACAAACCATAGCGATAGAATTTGGAACTACATTATTGTGCCAAGTTTCATAGAGCTAGCACAAACCGTGTTCGATTTAGGGTTCGAACTACATGTATCCATATAGGAGAAAACACAGTGAAACCTAAACTTGAAAACGGTTACTGCAAAGGAACGGTTTAACCTATAAGAACGAAATTTGGTGAGCCAAGTGGGATTGGTGGGCTGATCATTAAATGGAAGTATCATCAAGATTGGGTGAAAAAATGTTTGCTGAGATTTCCGGAAACTCGTAGTTTCTTGGAAATTTGGCAACCCCTTTCATTGAAAGTGATTCTCGTCAGTCTCTTCTTGGGGCTTCTTCAATAGGACACAAACCATAGCGTTAGAAGTTGGAATTACATTATTGTGCCAAGTTTCAAAGAGTTAGCACATACCGTGTTTGATTTAGAGTTCCAACTATATGTATCCATATAGGAGAAAACAGAGTGAAACCTAAACATGAAAACGGGTACTACAAAGGAACGGTTTAACCTAGAAGAACGAAATTTGGTGTGCCAAGTGGGATTGGTGTACTGATCATTAAATGGAACTATCATCAAGATTGGGTGAAAAAATGTTTGCTGAGATTTCAGGAAACTCGTAGTTTTTTGGAAGCTTGGCAACCCATTTCAATGAAAGTGATTCTCGTCAGTCTCTGCTTGGGGCTACGTCAATAGGACACAAACCATAGCGATAGAATTTGGAACTACATTATTGTGCCAAGTTTCAAAGAGCTAGCACAAACCGTGTTCGATTTAGAGTTCCAACTACATGTATCCATACAGGAGAAAACAGAGTGAAACCTAAACATGAAAACGGTTACTGCAAAGGAACGGTTTAACCTAGAAGAACGAAATTTGGTGAGCCAAGTGGGATTGGTGGGCTGATCATTAAATGGAAGTATCATCAAGATTGGGTGAAAAAATGTTTGCTGAGATTTCAGGAAACTCGTAGTTTTTTGGAAGCTTGGCAACCCCTTTCATTGAAAGTGATTCTCGTCAGTCTCTTCTTGGGGCTTCTTCAATGGGACACAAACCATAGCGTTAGAACTTGGAACTACATTATTGTGCCAAGTTTCAAAGAGCTAGCACAAACCGTGTTTGATTATGGTTCCAACTACAAAGTATCCATATAGGAGAAAACAGAGTGAAACCTAAACATGAAAACGGTTACTGCAAAGGAACGGTTTAACCTAGAAGAACGAAATTTGGTGAGCCAAGTGGGCGTGGTGGGCTGATCATTAAATGGAAGTATCATCAAGATTGGGTGAAAAAATGTTTGCTGAGATTTCAGGAAACTCGTAGTTTTTTGGAAGATTGTCAACCCGTTTCAATGTAAGTGATTCTCGTCAGTCTCTGCTTGGGTCTACTTCAATACTACATAAACCAAAGCGATAGAACTTGGAATTACATTATTGTGCCAAGTTTCAAAGAGCTAGCACACACCGTGTTTGATTTAGAGTTCCAACTACATGTACCCATATAGGAGAAAACAGAGTGAAACCTAAACATGAAAACGGTTTCTGCAAAGGAACATTTTAACCTAGAAGAATGAATTTGGTGAGCCAACTGGGATTCGTGGGCTTATCATTAAATGGAAGTGTCATCAAGATTGGGTGAAAAAATGTTTGCTGAGATTTCTGGAAACTCGTAGTTTTTTGGAAGCTTGGCAACCCTTTTCAATGAAAGTGATTCTCGTCAGTCTCTGCTTGGGGCTACTTAAATTGGAAACAAACCATAGCGATACAATTTGGAACTACATTATTGTACAAAGTTTCAAAGACCTAGCACAAACCGTGTTTGATTTAGAGTTCCAACTATATGTATCCATATAAGAGAAAACAGAGTGAAACCTAAACATGAAAACGGTTACTGCAAAGGAACGGTTTAACCTAGAAGAACGAAATTTGCTTAGCCAAGTGGGATTGGTGTACTCATCATGACCTTCAAGTATCATCAAGATTGGGTGAAAAAATGTTTGCTGAGATTTCAGGAAGCTCGTAGTTTTTTGGAAGCTTGGCAACCCCTTTCATTGAAAGTGATTCTCGTCAGTCTCTTCTTGGGGCTTCTTCAATAGGACACAAACCATAGCGTTAGAACTTGGAATTACATTATTGTGCCAAGTTTCAAAGAGCTAGAACAAACCGTGTTTGATTTAGAGTTCCAACAACATTTATCCATATAGGAGAAAACAGAGTGAAACCTAAACATGAAAACGGGTACTACAAAGGAACGGTTTAACCTAGAAGAACGAAATTTGGTGAGCCAAGTGGGATTGGTGTACTGATCATTAAATGGAACTATCATCAAGATTGGGTGAAAAAATGTTTGCTGAGATTTCAGGAAACTCGTAGTTTTTTGGAAGCTTGGCAACCCCTTTCAATGAAAGTGATTCTCGTCAGTCTCTGCTTGGGGCTACTTCAATAGGACACAAACCATAGCGATAGAACTTGGAACTACATTATTGTGCCAAGTTTCAAAGAGCTAGCGCAAACCGTGTTTGATTTAGAGTTCCAAATACATGTACCCATATAGGAGAAAACAGAGTGAAACCTAAACATGAAAACGGTTACTGCAAAGGAACGGTTTAACCTAGAAGAACGAAATTTGGTGAGCCAAGTGGGATTGGTGGGCTGATCATTACATGGAAGTATCATCAATATTCGGTGAAAAAATGTTTGCTGAGATTTCAGGAAACACGTAGTTTTTGGAAGCTTGGCAACCCCTTTCAATGAAAGTGATTCTCGTCAGTCTCGGCTTGGGGCTACTTCAATAGGACACAAACCATAGCGATAGAACTTGGAACTACATTATTGTGCCAAGTTTCAAAGAGCTAGCACAAACCGTGTTTGATTAGGGTTCCAACTACAAAGTATCCATATAGGAGAAAACAGAGTGAAACCTAAACATGAAAACGGTTTCTGCAAAGGAACAGTTTAAACTAGAAGAACGAAATTTGGTGAGCCAAGTGGGATTGGTGGGCTGATCATTAAATGGAAGTATCATCAAGATTGGGTGAAAAAATGTTTGCTGAGATTTCAGGAAACTCGTAGTTTTTTGGAAGCTTGGCAACCCCTTTCAATTAAAGTGATTCTCATCAGTCTCTGCTTGGGGCCACTTCAAGAGGACACAAACCACAGCGATAGAACTTAGAACTACATTATTGTGCCATGTTTCAAAGAGCTAGCACAAACCGTGTTTGATTTAGAGTTCCAACTACATGTATCCATGTAGGAGAAAACAGAGTGAAACCTAAACATGAAACCGGTTTCTGCAAAGGAACGGTTTAACCTAGAAGAACGACATTTGGTGAGCCAAGTGGGATTGGAGTACTGATCATTACCTGCAAGTATCATCAATATTGGGTTTAAAAATGTTTGCTGAGATTTCAGGAAATTCGCAGTTTTTTGGAAGCTCGGCAATCCCTTTTAATGAAAGTGATTCTCGTCAGTCTCTGCTTGGGTCTACTTCAATAGGACACAAACCATAGCGATAGAACTTGAACTATATTATTGTGCCAAGTTTCAAATAGCTAGCAAAAACCGTGTTTGATTTAGAGTTCCAACTAAATGTATCCATATAGGAGAAAACAGAGTGAAACCTAAACATGAAGACGGTTACTGCAAAGGAACGGTTTAACCTAGAAGAACGAAATTTGGTGAGCCAAGTGGGATTGGTGGGCTGATCATTAAATGGAAGTATCATCAAGATTGGGTGAAAAAATGTTTGCTGAGATTTCAGGAAACTCGTAGTTTTTTGGAAGCTTGGCAACCCCTTCAATGAAAGTGATTCTCGTCAGTCTCTGCTTCGGGCTACATCAATAGGAAACAAACCATAGCGATAGAACTTGGAAATAATTTATTTTGCCCTGTTTCAAAGAGCTAGCACACCGTGTTTGATTTAGAATTTCAACTACATGTATCCATATAGGATATAACAGAGTGAAACCTAAACATGAAATCGGTTACTTCAAAGGAACGGTTTAACCTAGAAGAAAGAAATTTAGTGAGCCAAGTGGGATTCGTGTAATGGTCACTACCTGCAAGTATCATCAAGATTGGGTGAAAAAATGTTTGCTGAGATTTCAGGAAATTCGCAGAATTTTGGAACCTCGGCAATCCCTTTCAATGAAATTGATTCTCGTCAGTCTCTGCTTGGGGCTACTTCAATAGGACACAAACCATAGCGTTAGAACTTGGAATTACATTATTGTGCCAAGTTTCAAAGAGTTAGCACAAACCGTGTTTGATTTAGAGTTCCAACTATATGTATCCGTATAGGAGAAAACAGGGTGAAACCTAAACATGAAAACGGGTACTACAAAGGAAAGGTTTAACGTAGAAGAACGAAATTTGGTGTGCCAAGTGGGATTGGTGTACTGATCATTAAATGGAACTATCATCAAGATTGGGTGAAAAAATGTTTGCTGAGATTTCAGGAAACTCGTAGTTTTTTGGATGCTTGGCAACCCCTTTCAATGAAAGTGATTCTCCTCAGTCTCTGCTTGGGGCTACTTCAATAGGACACAAACCATAGCGATACAACTTGGAACTACATTATTGTGCCAAGTTTCAAAGTGCTAGCGCAAACCGTGTTTGATTTAGAGTTCAAAATACATGTATCCATATAGGAGAAAACAGAGTGAAACCTAAACATGAAAACGGTTACTGCAAAGGAACGGTTTAACCTAGAAGAATGAAATTTGGTGAGCCAAGTGCGATTGGTGGGCTGATCATTACATGGAAGAATCATCAATATTCGGTGAAAAAATGTTTGCTGAGATTTCAGGAAACTCGTAGTTTTTTGGAAGCTTGGCAACCCCTTTCAATGAAAGTGATTCTCGTCAGTCTCTGCTTGGGGCTACTTCAATAGGACACAAACCATAGCGATAGAACTTGGAACTACATTATTGTGCCAAGTTTCAAAGAGCTAGCACAAACCGTGTTCGATTTAGATTTCCAACTACATGTATCCATATAGGAGAAAACAGAGTGAAACCTAAACATGAAAACGGTTACTGCAAAGGAACGGTTTAACCTACAGAACGAAATTTGGTGAGCCAAGTGGGATTGGTGGGCTGATCATTAAGTGGAAGTATCATCAAGATTGGGTGAAAAAATGTTTGCTAATATTGGAGGAAACTCGCAGTTTTTTGGAAGCTTGGCAACCCCTTTAAATGGAAGTGATTCTCGTCAGTCTCTGCTTGTGGCTACTTCAATAGGACACAAACCATAGCGATAGAACTTGGTACTACATTATTGTGCCATGTTTCAAAGAGCTAGCACAAACCGTGTTTGATTTAGAGTTCCAACTACATGTATCCATATAGGAGAAAACAGAGTGAAACCTAAACATGAAAACGGTTACTGCAAAGGAACGGTATAACCTAGAAGAACGAAATTTGGTGAGCCAAGTGGGATTGGTGTACTGATCATTAAATGGAAATATCATCAAAATTGGGTGAAAAAATGTTTGCTGAGATTGCAGGAAACTCGCAGTTTTTTGGAAGCTTGGCAACCCCTTTAAATGGAAGTGATTCTCGTCAGTCTCTGCTTGGGGCTACTTCAATAGGACACAAACCATAGCGATACAACTTGGAACTACATTATTGTGCCAAGTTTCAAAGAGCTACAACAAACCGTGTTTGATTTAGAGTTCCAACTACAACTATCCATATAGGAGAAAACAGAGTAAAACGTAAACATGAAAACGGTTACTGCAAAGGAACGGTTTAACCTAGAAGAACGAAATTTGGTGAGCCAAGTGGGATTAGTGTACTGATCATTATATGGAAGTATCATCAAGATTGGGTGAAAAAATGTTTGCTCAGATTTCAAGAAACTCGCAGTTTTTTGGAAGCTTGGCCACACCTTTCAAAGAAAGTGATTCTCGTCAGTCTCTGATTGGGGCTACTTCAATAGGACACAAACCATAGCGATAGACCATGAACTACATTTTTGTGCCAAGTTTCAAATAGCTAGCAAAAACCGTGTTTGATTTAGAGTTCCAACTACATGTATCCATATAGGAGAAAACAGAGTGAAACCTAAACATGAAGACGGTTACTGCCAAGGAACGTTTTAACCTAGAAGAACGAAATTTGGTGAGACAAGTGGAGTGGTGTAATGATCATTACCTGCAGTATCTTCAAGATTGGGTGAAAAAAATGTTTGCTGAGATTTCAGGAAACTCGTAGTTTTTTGGAAGCTTGGCAACCCCTTTAATGAAAGTGATTCTCGTCAGTCTGTACTTGGGGCTACTTCAATAGGAAACAAACCATAGCGATAGAACTTGGAAATAATTTATTGTGCCCTGTTTCAAAGAACTAGCACAAACCGTGTTTGATTTAGAATTTCAACTACATGTATCCATATAGGAGATAACACAGTGAAACCTAAACATGAAAACGGTTACTGCAAATGAACGGTTTAACCTAGAAGAAAAAATTTAGTGAGCCAAGTGGGATTCGTGTAATGATCACTACCTGCAAGTATCATCAAGATTGGGTGAAAAAATGTTTGTTGAGATTTCAGGAAACTCGCAGTTTTTTTGATGCTTGGCACCCCCTTTCAATGAAAGTGATTCTCGTCAGTCTCTGCTTTGGGCTACTTCAATCGGACACAAACCATAGCGATAGAACTTGGAACTACATTATTGTGCCAAGCTTTAAAGAGCTAGCACCAACCATGTTTGATTTGGAGTTCCAACTACATGTATCCATATAGGAGAAAACAGAGTGAAACCTAAACATGAAAACGGTTACTGCAAAGGAACGGTTTAACCTAGGAGAACGAAATTTGCTTAGCCAAGTGGGATTGGTGTAATGATCATGACCTTCAAGTATCATCAAGATTGGGTGAAAAAATGTTTGCTGAGATTACAGGAAACTCATAGTTTTTTGGAAGATTGGCAACCCCTTTCAATGAAAATGATTGTCGTCAGTCTCTGCTTGGGGCTACTTCAATAGAACACAAACCTAGTGATAGAACTTGGAACTACATTATTGTGCCAAGCTTTAAAGAGCTAGCACAAACCATGTTTGATTTGGAGTTCCAACTACATGTATCCATATAGGAGAAAACAGAGTGAAACCTAAACATGAAACCGGTTTCTGAAAAGGAACGGTTTAACCTAGAAGAACGACATTTGGTGAGCCAAGTGGGATTGGTGTACTGATCATTACCTGCAAGTATCATCAATATTGGGTTTAAAAAAGTTTGCTGAGATTTCAGGAAATTCCCAGTTTTTTTCTAAGCTCGGCAATCCCTTTTAATTAAAGTGATTCTCGTCAGTCTCTGCTTGGGGCTACTTCAATAGGACACAAACCATAGCGATAGAACTTGGAACTACATTATTGTGCCAAGTTTCAAAGAGCTAGCACAAACCGTGTTTGATTTAGACTTCCAACTACATGTATCCATATAGGAGAAAACAGAGTGAAACCTAAACATGAAAATGGTTTCTGCAAAGGAACAGTTTAACCTAGAAGAACGAAATTTGGTGAGCCAAGTGGGACTCGTGGGCTTATCATTAAATGGAAGTGTCATCAAGATTGGGTGAAAAAATCTTTGCTGAGATTAGAGGAAACTCGTAGTTTTTTGGAAGATTGGCAACCCCTTTCAATGAAAATGATTCTCGTCAGTCTCTGCTTGGGGCTACTTCAATAGAACACAAACCATAGCGATAGAACTTGGAACTACATTATTGTGCCAAGCTTTAAGGAGCTAGCACAAACCATGTTTGATTTAGAGTTCCAACTACATGTATCCATATAGGAGAAAACAGAGTGAAACCTAAACATGAAAACGGTTACTACAATGGAACGGTTTAACGTAGAAGAACGAAGTTTGGTGAGCCAAGTGGGATTGGGGGGCTGATCATTAAATGGAAGTATCATCAAGATTGGGTGAAAAAATATTTGCTGAGATTTCTGGAAACTCGTAGTTTTTTGGATGCTTGGCAACCCCTTTCAATGAAAGTGATTCTCGTCAGTCTCTGCTTGGGGCTACTTCAATAGGACACAAACCATAGCGATAGAACTTGGAACTACATTATTGTGCCAAGTTTCAAAGAGCTAGCACAAACCGTGTTTGATTTAGACTTCCAACTACATGTATCCATATAGGAGAAAACAGAGTGAAACCTAAACATGAAAATGGTTTCTGCAAAGGAACAGTTTAACCTAGAAGAACGAAATTTGGTGAGCCAAGTGGGACTCGTGGGCTTATCATTAAATGGAAGTGTCATCAAGATTGGGTGAAAAAATCTTTGCTGAGATTAGAGGAAACTCGTAGTTTTTTGGAAGATTGGCAACCCCTTTCAATGAAAATGATTCTCGTCAGTCTCTGCTTGGGGCTACTTCAATAGAACACAAACCATAGCGATAGAACTTGGAACTACATTATTGTGCCAAGCTTTAAGGAGCTAGCACAAACCATGTTTGATTTAGAGTTCCAACTACATGTATCCATATAGGAGAAAACAGAGTGAAACCTAAACATGAAAACGGTTACTACAATGGAACGGTTTAACGTAGAAGAACGAAGTTTGGTGAGCCAAGTGGGATTGGGGGGCTGATCATTAAATGGAAGTATCATCAAGATTGGGTGAAAAAATATTTGCTGAGATTTCTGGAAACTCGTAGTTTTTTGGATGCTTGGCAACCCCTTTCAATGAAAGTGATTCTCGTCAGTCTCTGCTTGGGGCTACTTCAATAGGACACAAACCATAGCGATAGAATTTGGAACTACATTATTGTGCCAAGTTTCATAGAGCTAGCACAAACCGTGTTCGATTTAGGGTTCCAACTACATGTATCCATATAGGAGAAAACACAGTGAAACCTAATCTTGAAAACGGTTACTGCAAAGGAACGGTTTAACCTATAAGAACGAAATTTGGTTGTCCAAGTGGGATTGGTGGGCTGATCATTAAATGGAAGTATCATCAAGATTGGGTGAAAAAATGTTTGTTGAGATTTCCGGAAACTCGTAGTTTCTTGGAATCTTGGCAACCCCTTTCATTGAAAGTGATTCTCGTCAGTCTCTTCTTGGGGCTTCTTCAATAGGACACAAACCATAGCGTTAGAAGTTGGAATTACATTATTGTGCCAAGTTTCAAAGAGTTAGCACATACCGTGTTTGATTTAGAGTTCCAACTATATGTATCCATATAGGAGAAAACAGAGTGAAACCTAAACATGAAAACGGGTACTACAAAGGAACGGTTTAACCTAGAAGAACGAAATTTGGTGTGCCAAGTGGGATTGGTGTACTGATCATTAAATGGAACTATCATCAAGATTGGGTGAAAAAATGTTTGCTGAGATTACAGGAAACTCGTAGTTCTTTGGAAGCTTGGCAACCCCTTTCAATGAAAGTGATTCTCGTCAGTCTCTGCTTGGGGCTACTTCAATAGGACACAAACCATAGCGATAGAACTTGGAACTACATTATTGTGCCAAGTTTCAAAGAGCTAGCACACACCGTGTTTGATTTAGAGTTCCAACTACATGTATAAATATAGGAGAAAACAGAGTGAAACCTAAACATGAAAACGCTTACTGCAAAGGAACGGTTTAACCTAGAAGAACGAAATTTGGTGAGCCAAGTGCGAGTGGTGGGCTGATCATTAAATGGAAGTATCATCAAGATTGGGTGAAAAAATGTTTGCTGAGATTTCAGGAAACTCGTAGTTTTTTGGAAGCTTGGCAACTCCTTTCAATGAAAGTGATTCTCATCAGTCTCTGCTTTGGACTACTTCAATAGGACACAAACCATAGCGATAGAACGTGGAACTACATTATTGTGCCAAGTTTCAAAGAGCTAGCACAAACCGTGTTTGATTTAGAGTTCCAACTACATGTATCCATATAGGAGAAAACAGAGTGAAACCTAAACATGAAACCGGTTTCTGCAAAGGAACGGTTTAACCTAGAAGAACGAAATTTGGTGAGCCAAATGGGATTGGTGGGCTGATCATTAAATGGAAGTATCATCAAGATTGGGTGAAAAAATGTTTGCTGAGATTTCAGGAAACTCGTAGTTTTTTGGAAGCTTGGCAACCCCTTTAATGAAAGTGATTCTCGTCAGTCTCTGCTTGGGGCTACATCAATAGGAAACAAACCATAGCGATAGAACTTGGAAATAATTTATTTTGCCCTGTTTCAAAGAGCTAGCACACCGTGTTTGATTTAGAATTTCAACTACATGTATCCATATAGGAGATAACAGAGTGAAACCTAAACATGAAAACGGTTACTTCAAAGGAATGGTTTAACCTAGAAGAAAGAAATTTAGTGAGCCAAGTGGGATTCGTGTAATGGTCACTACCTGCAAGTATCATCAAGATTGGGTGAAAAAATGTTTGCTGATATTTCAGGAAATTCGCAGAATTTTGGAACCTCGGCAATCCCTTTCAAAGAAATTGATTCTCGTCAGTCTCTGCTTGGGGCTACTTCAATAGGACACAAACCATAGCGATAGAACTTGGAACTACATTATTGTGCCAAGTTTCAAAGAGCTAGCACAAACCGTGTTTGATTTAGAGTTCCAACTACATGTATCCAATAGGAGAAAACAGTGTGAAACCTAATCATGAAAACGGTTACTGCAAAGGAACGGTTTAACCTAGAATAACGAAATTTGCTTAGCCAAGTGGGACTGGTGTACTGATCATGACCTTCAAGTATCATCAAGTTTGGGTGAAAAAATGTTTGCTAAGATTACAGGAAACTCGTAGTTTTTTGTAAGATTGGCAACCCTTTCAATGAAAATGATTCTCGTCAGTCTCTGCTTGGGGCTACTTCAATAGAACACAAACCATAGCGATAGAACTTGGAACTACATTATTGTGCCAAGCTTTAAAGAGCTAGCACAAACCATGTTTGATTTAGAGTTCCAACTACATGTATCCATATAGGAGAAAACAGAGTGAAACCTAAACATGAAAACGGTTACTACAATGGAACGGTTTAACGTAGAAGAACGAAGTTTGGTGAGCCAAGTGGGATTGGGGGGCTGATCATTAAATGGAAGTATCATCAAGATTGGGTGAAAAAATGTTTGATGAGATTTCTGGAAACTCGTAGTTTTTTGGAAGCTTGGCAACCCCTTTCAATGAAAGTGATTCTCGTCAGTCTCTGCTTGGGGCTACTTCAATAGGACACAAACCATAGCGATAGAATTTGGAACTACATTATTGTGCCAAGTTTCATAGAGCTAGCACAAACCGTGTTCGATTTAGGGTTCGAACTACATGTATCCATATAGGAGAAAACACAGTGAAACCTAAACTTGAAAACGGTTACTGCAAAGGAACGGTTTAACCTATAAGAACGAAATTTGGTGAGCCAAGTGGGATTGGTGGGCTGATCATTAAATGGAAGTATCATCAAGATTGGGTGAAAAAATGTTTGCTGAGATTTCCGGAAACTCGTAGTTTCTTGGAAATTTGGCAACCCCTTTCATTGAAAGTGATTCTCGTCAGTCTCTTCTTGGGGCTTCTTCAATAGGACACAAACCATAGCGTTAGAAGTTGGAATTACATTATTGTGCCAAGTTTCAAAGAGTTAGCACATACCGTGTTTGATTTAGAGTTCCAACTATATGTATCCATATAGGAGAAAACAGAGTGAAACCTAAACATGAAAACGGGTACTACAAAGGAACGGTTTAACCTAGAAGAACGAAATTTGGTGTGCCAAGTGGGATTGGTGTACTGATCATTAAATGGAACTATCATCAAGATTGGGTGAAAAAATGTTTGCTGAGATTTCAGGAAACTCGTAGTTTTTTGGAAGCTTGGCAACCCATTTCAATGAAAGTGATTCTCGTCAGTCTCTGCTTGGGGCTACGTCAATAGGACACAAACCATAGCGATAGAATTTGGAACTACATTATTGTGCCAAGTTTCAAAGAGCTAGCACAAACCGTGTTCGATTTAGAGTTCCAACTACATGTATCCATACAGGAGAAAACAGAGTGAAACCTAAACATGAAAACGGTTACTGCAAAGGAACGGTTTAACCTAGAAGAACGAAATTTGGTGAGCCAAGTGGGATTGGTGGGCTGATCATTAAATGGAAGTATCATCAAGATTGGGTGAAAAAATGTTTGCTGAGATTTCAGGAAACTCGTAGTTTTTTGGAAGCTTGGCAACCCCTTTCATTGAAAGTGATTCTCGTCAGTCTCTTCTTGGGGCTTCTTCAATGGGACACAAACCATAGCGTTAGAACTTGGAACTACATTATTGTGCCAAGTTTCAAAGAGCTAGCACAAACCGTGTTTGATTATGGTTCCAACTACAAAGTATCCATATAGGAGAAAACAGAGTGAAACCTAAACATGAAAACGGTTACTGCAAAGGAACGGTTTAACCTAGAAGAACGAAATTTGGTGAGCCAAGTGGGCGTGGTGGGCTGATCATTAAATGGAAGTATCATCAAGATTGGGTGAAAAAATGTTTGCTGAGATTTCAGGAAACTCGTAGTTTTTTGGAAGATTGTCAACCCGTTTCAATGTAAGTGATTCTCGTCAGTCTCTGCTTGGGTCTACTTCAATACTACATAAACCAAAGCGATAGAACTTGGAATTACATTATTGTGCCAAGTTTCAAAGAGCTAGCACACACCGTGTTTGATTTAGAGTTCCAACTACATGTACCCCTATAGGAGAAAACAGAGTGAAACCTAAACATGAAAACGGTTTCTGCAAAGGAACATTTTAACCTAGAAGAATGAATTTGGTGAGCCAACTGGGATTCGTGGGCTTATCATTAAATGGAAGTGTCATCAAGATTGGGTGAAAAAATGTTTGCTGAGATTTCTGGAAACTCGTAGTTTTTTGGAAGCTTGGCAACCCTTTTCAATGAAAGTGATTCTCGTCAGTCTCTGCTTGGGGCTACTTAAATTGGAAACAAACCATAGCGATACAATTTGGAACTACATTATTGTACAAAGTTTCAAAGACCTAGCACAAACCGTGTTTGATTTAGAGTTCCAACTATATGTATCCATATAAGAGAAAACAGAGTGAAACCTAAACATGAAAACGGTTACTGCAAAGGAACGGTTTAACCTAGAAGAACGAAATTTGCTAAGCCAAGTGGGATTGGTGTACTCATCATGACCTTCAAGTATCATCAAGATTGGGTGAAAAAATGTTTGCTGAGATTTCAGGAAGCTCGTAGTTTTTTGGAAGCTTGGCAACCCCTTTCATTGAAAGTGATTCTCGTCAGTCTCTTCTTGGGGCTTCTTCAATAGGACACAAACCATAGCGTTAGAACTTGGAATTACATTATTGTGCCAAGTTTCAAAGAGCTAGAACAAACCGTGTTTGATTTAGAGTTCCAACAACATTTATCCATATAGGAGAAAACAGAGTGAAACCTAAACATGAAAACGGGTACTACAAAGGAACGGTTTAACCTAGAAGAACGAAATTTGGTGAGCCAAGTGGGATTGGTGTACTGATCATTAAATGGAACTATCATCAAGATTGGGTGAAAAAATGTTTGCTGAGATTTCAGGAAACTCGTAGTTTTTTGGAAGCTTGGCAACCCCTTTCAATGAAAGTGATTCTCGTCAGTCTCTGCTTGGGGCTACTTCAATAGGACACAAACCATAGCGATAGAACTTGGAACTACATTATTGTGCCAAGTTTCAAAGAGCTAGCGCAAACCGTGTTTGATTTAGAGTTCCAAATACATGTACCCATATAGGAGAAAACAGAGTGAAACCTAAACATGAAAACGGTTACTGCAAAGGAACGGTTTAACCTAGAAGAACGAAATTTGGTGAGCCAAGTGGGATTGGTGGGCTGATCATTAAATGGAAGTATCATCAAGATTGGGTGAAAAAATGTTTGCTGAGATTTCAGGAAACTCGTAGTTTTTTGGAAGCTTGGCAACCCCTTTCATTGAAAGTGATTCTCGTCAGTCTCTTCTTGGGGCTTCTTCAATGGGACACAAACCATAGCGTTAGAACTTGGAACTACATTATTGTGCCAAGTTTCAAAGAGCTAGCACAAACCGTGTTTGATTATGGTTCCAACTACAAAGTATCCATATAGGAGAAAACAGAGTGAAACCTAAACATGAAAACGGTTACTGCAAAGGAACGGTTTAACCTAGAAGAACGAAATTTGGTGAGCCAAGTGGGCGTGGTGGGCTGATCATTAAATGGAAGTATCATCAAGATTGGGTGAAAAAATGTTTGCTGAGATTTCAGGAAACTCGTAGTTTTTTGGAAGATTGTCAACCCGTTTCAATGTAAGTGATTCTCGTCAGTCTCTGCTTGGGTCTACTTCAATACTACATAAACCAAAGCGATAGAACTTGGAATTACATTATTGTGCCAAGTTTCAAAGAGCTAGCACACACCGTGTTTGATTTAGAGTTCCAACTACATGTACCCATATAGGAGAAAACAGAGTGAAACCTAAACATGAAAACGGTTTCTGCAAAGGAACATTTTAACCTAGAAGAATGAATTTGGTGAGCCAACTGGGATTCGTGGGCTTATCATTAAATGGAAGTGTCATCAAGATTGGGTGAAAAAATGTTTGCTGAGATTTCTGGAAACTCGTAGTTTTTTGGAAGCTTGGCAACCCTTTTCAATGAAAGTGATTCTCGTCAGTCTCTGCTTGGGGCTACTTAAATTGGAAACAAACCATAGCGATACAATTTGGAACTACATTATTGTACAAAGTTTCAAAGACCTAGCACAAACCGTGTTTGATTTAGAGTTCCAACTATATGTATCCATATAAGAGAAAACAGAGTGAAACCTAAACATGAAAACGGTTACTGCAAAGGAACGGTTTAACCTAGAAGAACGAAATTTGCTTAGCCAAGTGGGATTGGTGTACTCATCATGACCTTCAAGTATCATCAAGATTGGGTGAAAAAATGTTTGCTGAGATTTCAGGAAGCTCGTAGTTTCTTGGAAGCTTGGCAACCCCTTTCATTGAAAGTGATTCTCGTCAGTCTCTTCTTGGGGCTTCTTCAATAGGACACAAACCATAGCGTTAGAACTTGGAATTACATTATTGTGCCAAGTTTCAAAGAGCTAGAACAAACCGTGTTTGATTTAGAGTTCCAACTATATGTATCCATATAGGAGAAAACAGAGTGAAACCTAAACATGAAAACGGGTACTACAAAGGAACGGTTTAACCTAGAAGAACGAAATTTGGTGTGCCAAGTGGGATTGGTGTACTGATCATTAACTGGAAGTATATTCAAGATTGGGTGAAAAAATGTTTGCTGAGATTACAGGAAACTCGTAGTTCTTTGGAAGCTTGGCAACCCCTTTCAATGAAAGTGATTCTCGTCAGTCTCTGCTTGGGGCTACTTCAATAGGACACAAACCATAGCGATAGAACTTGGAACTACATTATTGTGCCAAGTTTCAAAGAGCTAGCACACACCGTGTTTGATTTAGAGTTCCAACTACATGTATCCATATAGGAGAAAACAGAGTGAAACCTAAACATGAAAACGCTTACTGCAAAGGAACGGTTTAACCTAGAAGAACGAAATTTGGTGAGCCAAGTGCGAGTGGTGGGCTGATCATTAAATGGAAGTATCATCAAGATTGGGTGAAAAAATGTTTGCTGAGATTTCAGGAAACTCGTAGTTTTTTGGAAGCTTGGCAACTCCTTTCAATGAAAGTGATTCTCATCAGTCTCTGCTTTGGACTACTTCAATAGGACACAAACCATAGCGATAGAACGTGGAACTACATTATTGTGCCAAGTTTCAAAGAGCTAGCACAAACCGTGTTTGATTTAGAGTTCCAACTACATGTATCCATATAGGAGAAAACAGAGTGAAACCTAAACATGAAACCGGTTTCTGCAAAGGAACGGTTTAACCTAGAAGAACGAAATTTGGTGAGCCAAATGGGATTGGTGGGCTGATCATTAAATGGCAGTATCATCAAGATTGGGTGAAAAAATGTTTGCTGAGATTTCAGGAAACTCGTAGTTTTTTGGAAGCTTGGCAACCCCTTTAATGAAAGTGATTCTCGTCAGTCTCTGCTTGGGGCTACATCAATAGGAAACAAACCATAGCGATAGAACTTGGAAATAATTTATTTTGCCCTGTTTCAAAGAGCTAGCACACCGTGTTTGATTTAGAATTTCAACTACATGTATCCATATAGGAGATAACAGAGTGAAACCTAAACATGAAAACGGTTACTTCAAAGGAATGGTTTAACCTAGAAGAAAGAAATTTAGTGAGCCAAGTGGGATTCGTGTAATGGTCACTACCTGCAAGTATCATCAAGATTGGGTGAAAAAATGTTTGCTGATATTTCAGGAAATTCGCAGAATTTTGGAACCTCGGCAATCCCTTTCAAAGAAATTGATTCTCGTCAGTCTCTGCTTGGGGCTACTTCAATAGGACACAAACCATAGCGATAGAACTTGGAACTACATTATTGTGCCAAGTTTCAAAGAGCTAGCACAAACCGTGTTTGATTTAGAGTTCCAACTACATGTATCCATATAGGAGAAAACAGTGTGAAACCTAATCATGAAAACGGTTACTGCAAAGGAACGGTTTAACCTAGAATAACGAAATTTGCTTAGCCAAGTGGGACTGGTGTACTGATCATGACCTTCAAGTATCATCAAGTTTGGGTGAAAAAATGTTTGCTAAGATTACAGGAAACTCGTAGTTTTTTGTAAGATTGGCAACCCTTTCAATGAAAATGATTCTCGTCAGTCTCTGCTTGGGGCTACTTCAATAGAACACAAACCATAGCGATAGAACTTGGAACTACATTATTGTGCCAAGCTTTAAAGAGCTAGCACAAACCATGTTTGATTTAGAGTTCCAACTACATGTATCCATATAGGAGAAAACAGAGTGAAACCTAAACATGAAAACGGTTACTACAATGGAACGGTTTAACGTAGAAGAACGAAGTTTGGTGAGCCAAGTGGGATTGGGGGGCTGATCATTAAATGGAAGTATCATCAAGATTGGGTGAAAAAATGTTTGATGAGATTTCTGGAAACTCGTAGTTTTTTGGAAGCTTGGCAACCCCTTTCAATGAAAGTGATTCTCGTCAGTCTCTGCTTGGGGCTACTTCAATAGGACACAAACCATAGCGATAGAATTTGGAACTACATTATTGTGCCAAAGTTTCATAGAGCTAGCACAAACCGTGTTCGATTTAGGGTTCGAACTACATGTATCCATATAGGAGAAAACACAGTGAAACCTAAACTTGAAACGGTTACTGCAAAGGAACGGTTTAACCTATAAGAACGAAATTTGGTGAGCCAAGTGGATTGGTGGGCTGATCATTAAATGGAAGTATCATCAAGATTGGGTGAAAAAATGTTTGCTGAGATTTCCGGAAACTCGTAGTTTCTTGGAAATTTGGCAACCCCTTTCATTGAAAGTGATTCTCGTCAGTCTCTTCTTGGGGCTTCTTCAATAGGACACAAACCATAGCGTTAGAAGTTGGAATTACATTATTGTGCCAAGTTTCAAAGAGTTAGCACATACCGTGTTTGATTTAGAGTTCCAACTATATGTATCCATATAGGAGAAAACAGAGTGAAACCTAAACATGAAAACGGGTACTACAAAGGAACGGTTTAACCTAGAAGAACGAAATTTGGTGTGCCAAGTGGGATTGGTGTACTGATCATTAAATGGAACTATCATCAAGATTGGGTGAAAAAAATGTTTGCTGAGATTTCAGGAAACTCGTAGTTTTTTGGAAGCTTGGCAACCCATTTCAATGAAAGTGATTCTCGTCAGTCTCTGCTTGGGGCTACGTCAATAGGACACAAACCATAGCGATAGAATTTGGAACTACATTATTGTGCCAAGTTTCAAAGAGCTAGCACAAACCGTGTTCGATTTAGAGTTCCAACTACATGTATCCATACAGGAGAAAACAGAGTGAAACCTAAACATGAAAACGGTTACTGCAAAGGAACGGTTTAACCTAGAAGAACGAAATTTGGTGAGCCAAGTGGGCGTGGTGGGCTGATCATTAAATGGAAGTATCATCAAGATTGGGTGAAAAAATGTTTGCTGAGATTTCAGGAAACTCGTAGTTTTTTGGAAGATTGTCAACCCGTTTCAATGTAAGTGATTCTCGTCAGTCTCTGCTTGGGTCTACTTCAATACTACATAAACCAAAGCGATAGAACTTGGAATTACATTATTGTGCCAAGTTTCAAAGAGCTAGCACACACCGTGTTTGATTTAGAGTTCCAACTACATGTACCCCTATAGGAGAAAACAGAGTGAAACCTAAACATGAAAACGGTTTCTGCAAAGGAACATTTTAACCTAGAAGAATGAATTTGGTGAGCCAACTGGGATTCGTGGGCTTATCATTAAATGGAAGTGTCATCAAGATTGGGTGAAAAAATGTTTGCTGAGATTTCTGGAAACTCGTAGTTTTTTGGAAGCTTGGCAACCCTTTTCAATGAAAGTGATTCTCGTCAGTCTCTGCTTGGGGCTACTTCAATAGGACACAAACCATAGCGATAGAACTTGGAACTACATTATTGTGCCAAGTTTCAAAGAGCTAGCGCAAACCGTGTTTGATTTAGAGTTCCAAATACATGTACCCATATAGGAGAAAACAGAGTGAAACCTAAACATGAAAACGGTTACTGCAAAGGAACGGTTTAACCTAGAAGACGAAATTTGGTGAGCCAAGTGGGATTGGTGGGCTGATCATTACATGGAAGTATCATCAATATTCGGTGAAAAAATGTTTGCTGAGATTTCAGGAAACACGTAGTTTTTGGAAGCTTGGCAACCCCTTTCAATGAAAGTGATTCTCGTCAGTCTCGGCTTGGGGCTACTTCAATAGGACACAAACCATAGCGATAGAACTTGGAACTACATTATTGTGCCAAGTTTCAAAGAGCTAGCACAAACCGTGTTTGATTAGGGTTCCAACTACAAAGTATCCATATAGGAGAAAACAGAGTGAAACCTAAACATGAAAACGGTTTCTGCAAAGGAACAGTTTAAACTAGAAGAACGAAATTTGGTGAGCCAAGTGGGATTGGTGGGCTGATCATTAAATGGAAGTATCATCAAGATTGGGTGAAAAAATGTTTGCTGAGATTTCAGGAAACTCGTAGTTTTTTGGAAGCTTGGCAACCCCTTTCAATTAAAGTGATTCTCATCAGTCTCTGCTTGGGGCCACTTCAAGAGGACACAAACCACAGCGATAGAACTTAGAACTACATTATTGTGCCATGTTTCAAAGAGCTAGCACAAACCGTGTTTGATTTAGAGTTCCAACTACATGTATCCATGTAGGAGAAACAGAGTGAAACCTAAACATGAAACCGGTTTCTGCAAAGGAACGGTTTAACCTAGAAGAACGACATTTGGTGAGCCAAGTGGGATTGGAGTACTGATCATTACCTGCAAGTATCATCAATATTGGGTTTAAAAATGTTTGCTGAGATTTCAGGAAATTCGCAGTTTTTTGAAGCTCGGCAATCCCTTTTAATGAAAGTGATTCTCGTCAGTCTCTGCTTGGGTCTACTTCAATAGGACACAAACCATAGCGATAGAACTTGAACTATATTATTGTGCCAAGTTTCAAATAGCTAGCAAAAACCGTGTTTGATTTAGAGTTCCAACTAAATGTATCCATATAGGAGAAAACAGAGTGAAACCTAAACATGAAATCGGTTACTTCAAAGGAACGGTTTAACCTAGAAGAAAGAAATTTAGTGAGCCAAGTGGGATTCGTGTAATGGTCACTACCTGCAAGTATCATCAAGATTGGGTGAAAAATGTTTGCTGAGATTTCAGGAAATTCGCAGAATTTTGGAACCTCGGCAATCCCTTTCAATGAAATTGATTCTCGTCAGTCTCTGCTTGGGGCTACTTCAATAGGACACAAACCATAGCGTTAGAACTTGGAATTACATTATTGTGCCAAGTTTCAAAGAGTTAGCACAAACCGTGTTTGATTTAGAGTTCCAACTATATGTATCCGTATAGGAGAAAACAGGGTGAAACCTAAACATGAAAACGGGTACTACAAAGGAAAGGTTTAACGTAGAAGAACGAAATTTGGTGTGCCAAGTGGGATTGGTGTACTGATCATTAAATGGAACTATCATCAAGATTGGGTGAAAAAATGTTTGCTGAGATTTCAGGAAACTCGTAGTTTTTTGGATGCTTGGCAACCCCTTTCAATGAAAGTGATTCTCCTCAGTCTCTGCTTGGGGCTACTTCAATAGGACACAAACCATAGCGATACAACTTGGAACTACATTATTGTGCCAAGTTTCAAAGTGCTAGCGCAAACCGTGTTTGATTTAGAGTTCAAAATACATGTATCCATATAGGAGAAAACAGAGTGAAACCTAAACATGAAAACGGTTACTGCAAAGGAACGGTTTAACCTAGAAGAATGAAATTTGGTGAGCCAAGTGCGATTGGTGGGCTGATCATTACATGGAAGAATCATCAATATTCGGTGAAAAAATGTTTGCTGAGATTTCAGGAAACTCGTAGTTTTTTGGAAGCTTGGCAACCCCTTTCAATGAAAGTGATTCTCGTCAGTCTCGGCTTGGGGCTACTTCAATAGGACACAAACCATAGCGATAGAACTTGGAACTACATTATTGTGCCAAGTTTCAAAGAGCTAGCACAAACCGTGTTTGATTACGGTTCCAACTACAAAGTATCCATATAGGAGAAAACAGAGTGAAACCTAATCATGAAAACGGTTACTGCAAAGGAACGGTTTAACCTATAAGAACGAAATTTGGTGAGCCAAGTGCGATTGGTGGGCTGATCATTACATGGAAGAATCATCAATATTCGGTGAAAAAATGTTTGCTGAGATTTCAGGAAACTCGTAGTTTTTTGGATGCTTGGCAACCCCTTTCAATGAAAGTGATTCTCCTCAGTCTCTGCTTGGGGCTACTTCAATACTACATAAACCACAGCGATAGAACTTGGAATTACATTATTGTGCCAACTTTCAAAGAGCTAGCACACACCGTGTTTGATTTAGAGTTCCAACTACATGTATCCATATAGGAGAAAACAGAGTGAAACCTAAACATGAAAACGGTTTCTGCAAAGGAACAGTTTAACCTAGAAGAACGAAATTTGGTGAGCCAAGTGGGTTTCGTGGGCTTATCATTAATTGGAAGTATCATCAAGATTGGGTGAAAATGTTTGCTGAGATTTCAGGAAACTCGTAGTTTTTTGGAAGCTTGGCAACCCCTTTCAATGAAAGTGATTCTCGTCAGTCTCTGCTTGGGGCTACTTCAATAGGACACAAACCATAGCGATAGAACTTGGAACTACATTATTGTGCCAAGCTTTAAAGAGCTAGCACAAACCGTGTTCGATTTAGAGTTCCAACTACATGTATCCATATAGGAGAAAACAGAGTGAAACCTAAACATGAAAACGGTTACTTCAAAGGAACGGTTTAACCTATAAGAACGAAATTTGGTGAGCCAAGTGGGATTGGTGGGCTGATCATTAAATGGAAGTATCCTCAAGATTGGGTGAAAAAATGTTTGCTGAGATTTCCGGAAACTCGTAGTTTCTTGGAAGCTTGGCAACCCCTTTCATTGAAAGTGATTCTCGTCAGTCTCGGCTTGGGGCTTCTTCAATAGGACACAAACCGTAGCGTTAGAACTTGGAATTACATTATTGTGCCAAGTTTCAAAGAGTTAGCACAAACCGTGTTTGATTTAGAGTTCCAACTATATGTATCCATATAGGAGAAAACAGAGTGAAACCTAAACATGAAAACGGGTACTACAAAGGAACGGTTTCACCTAGAAGAACGAAATTTGGTGTGCCAAGTGGGATTGGTGTACTGATCATTAAATGGAACTATCATCAAGATTGGGTGAAAAAATGTTTGCTGAGATTTCAGGAAACTCGTAGTTTTTTGGAAGCTTGGCAACCCCTTTCAATGAAAGTGATTCTCGTCAGTTTCTGCTTGGGGCTACTTCAATAGGACACAAACCATAGCGATAGAACTTGGAACTACATTATTGTGCCAAGTTTCAAAGAGCTAGCGCAAACCGTGTTCGATTTAGAGTTCCAACTACATGTATCCATATAGGAGAAAACAGAGTCAAACCTAAACATGAAAACGGTTACTAATATGGAACGGTTTAACGTAGAAGAACGAAGTTTGGTGAGCCAAGTGGGATTGGGGGGCTGATCATTAAATGGAAGTATCATCAAGATTGGGTGAAAAAATGTTTGCTGAGATTTCTGGAAACTCGTAGTTTTTTTGGAAGCTTGGCAACCCCTTTAAATGAAAGTGATTCTCGTCAGTCTCTGCTTGGGGCTACTTCAATAGGACACAAACCATAGCGATAGAATTTGAAACTACATTATTGTGCCAAGTTTCAAAGAGATAGCGCAAACCGTGTTTGATTTAGAGTTCAAAATACATGAATCCATATAGGAGAAAAACAGAGTGAAACCTAAACATGAAAACGGTTACTGCAAAGGAACGGTTTAACCTAGAAGAACGAAATTTGGTGAGTCAAGTGGGATTGGTGGGCTGATCATTACATGAAAGTATCATCAATATTCGGTGAAAAATGTTTGCTGAGATTTCAGGAAACTCGTTAGTTTTTTGGAAGCTTGGCAACCCCTTTCAATGAAAGTGATTCTCGTCAGAATCGGCTAGGGGCTACTTCAATAGGACACAAACCATAGCGATAGAACTTGGAACTACATTATTGTGCCAAGTTTCAAAGAGCTAGCACAAACCGTGTTTGATTAGGGTTCCAACTACAAAGTATCCATATAGGAGAAAACAGAGTGAAACCTAAACATGAAAACGGTTACTGCAAAGGAACGGTTTAACCTAGAAGAACGAAATTTGGTGAGCCAAGTGGGCTTGGTGGGCTGATCATTAAATGGAAGTATCATCAAGATTGGGTGAAAAAATGTTTGCTGAGATTTCAGGAAACTCGTAGTTTTTTGGAAGCTTGGCAACCCCTTTCAATGAAAGTGATTCTCGTCAGTCTCGGCTTGGGCTACTTCAATAGGACACAAACCATAGCTATAGAACTTGGAACTACATTATTGTGCCAAGTTTCAAAGAGCTAGCACAAACCGTGTTTGATTAGGGTTCCAACTACAAAGTATCCATATAGGAGAAAACAGAGTGAAACCTAAACATGAAAACGGTTTCTGCAAACGAACGGTTTAACCTAGAAGAATGAAATTTGGTGAGCCAAGTGGGCTTGGTGGGCTGATCATTAAATGGAAGTATCATCAAGATTGGGTGAAAAAATGTTTGCTGAGATTTCAGAAAACTCGTAGTTTTTTGGAAGCTTGGCAACCCCTTTCTATTAAAGTGATTCTCGTCAGTCTCTGCTTGGGGCCACTTCAAGAGGACACAAACCACAGCGAAAGAACTTAGAACTACATTATTGTGCCATGTTTCAAAGAGCTAGCACAAACCGTGTTTGATTTAGAGTTCCAACTACATGTATCCATATAGGAGAAAACAGAGTGAAACCTAAACATGAAACCGGTTTCTGCAAAGGAACGGTTTAACCTAGAAGAACGACATTTGGTGAGCCAAGTGGGATTGGAGAACTGATCATTACCTGCAAGTATCATCAAGATTGGGTTTAAAAATGTTTGCTGAGATTTCAGGAAATTCGCAGTTTTTTGGAAGCTCGGCAATCCCTTTTAATGAAAGTGATTCTCGTCAGTCTCTGCTGGGGGCTACTTCAATAGGACACGAACCATAGCGATACAACTTGGAACTACATTATTGTGCCACGTTTCAAAGAGCTACAACAAACCGTGTTTGATTTAGAGTTCCAACTACAAGTATCCATATAGGAGAAAACAGAGTGAAACGTAAACATGAAAACGGTTACTGCAAAGGAACGGTTTAACCTAGGAGAACGAAATTTGGTGAGCCAAGTGGGATTGGTGGGCTGATCATTATATGGAAGTATCATCAAGATTTGGTGAAAAATATTTGCTCAGATTTCAAGAAACTCGCAGTTTTTTGGAAGCTTGGCAACCCTTTCAAAGAAAGTGATTCTCGTCAGTCTCTGCTTGGGGCTACTTCAATAGGACACAAACCATAGCGATAGAACTTGAACTACATTATTGTGCCAAGTTTCAAATAGCTAGCAAAAACCGTGTTTGATTTTGGAGTTCCAACTACATGTATCCATATAGGAGAAAACAGAGTGAAACCTAAACCTGAAGACAGTTACTGCAAAGGAACGGTTTAACCTTGAAGAACGAAATTTGGTGAGCCAAGTGGGATTGGTGGGCTGATCATTAAATGGAAGTATCATCAAGATTGGGTGAAAAATGTTTGCTGAGATTTCAGGAAACTCGTAGTTTTTGGAAGCTTGGCAACCCCTTTAATGAAAGTGATTTTCGTCAGTCTCTACTTGGGGCTACATCAATAGGAAACAAACCATAGCGATAGAACTTGGAAATAATTTATTGTGCCCTGTTTCAAAGAGCTACCACACCGTGTTTGATTTAGAATTTCAACTACATGTATCCATATAGGAGATAACAGATTGAAACCTAAACATGAAAACGGTTACTTCAAAGGAACGGTTTAACCTAGAAGAAAGAAATTTAGTGAGCCAAGTGGGATTCGTGGAATGATCACTACCTGCAAGTATCATCAAGATTGGGTTGAAAAAATGTTTGCTGAGATTTCAGGAAATTCGCAGAATTTTGGAAGCTAGGCAATCCCTTTTAATGAAAGTGATTCTCGTCAGTCTCTGCTTGGGGCTACTTCAACAGGACACAAACCATAGCGATAGAACTTGGAACTCCATTATTGTGCCAAGTTTCAAAGAGCTAGCACACACCGTGTTTGATTTAGAGTTCCAACTACATCTATCCATATAGGAGAAAACAGAGTGAAACCTAAACATGAAAACGGTTTCTGGAAAGGAACGGTTTAACCTAGAAGAACGAAATTTGGTGAGCCAAGTGGGATTGGTGGGCTGATCATTAAATGGAAGTATCATCAAGATTGGGTGAAAAAATGTTTTCTGAGATTTCAGGAAACTCGTAGTTTTTTGGAAGCTTGGCAACCCCTTTCAATGAAAGTGATTCTCGTCAGTCTCTGCTTGGGACTACTTCAATAGGACACAAACCATAGTGATAGAACTTGGAACTACATTATTGTGCCAAGTTTCAAAGAGCTAGCACAAACCGTGTTTGATTTAGAGTTCCAACTACATGTATCCATATAGGAGAAAACAGAGTGAAACCTAAACATGAAGACGGTTACTGCAAAGGAACGGTTTAACCTAGAAGAACGAAATTTGCTTAGACAAGTGGGATTGGTGTACTGATCATGACCTTCAAGTAATCATCAAGATTGGGTGAAAAAATGTTTGCTGAGATTACAGGAAACTCGTAGTTTTTTGGAAGATTGGCAACCCCTTTCAATGAAAATGATTCTCGTCAGTCTCTGCTTGGGGCTACTTCAATAGAACACAAACCATAGCGATAGAACTTGGAACTACATTATTGTGCCAAGCTTTAAAGAGCTAGCACAAACCATGTTTGATTTAGAGTTCCAACTACATGTATCCATATAGGAGAAAACAGAGTGAAACCTAAACATGAAAACGGTTACTACAATGGAACGGTTTAACGTAGAAGAACGAAGTTTGGTGAGCCAAGTGGGATTGGTGGGCTGATCATTAAATGGAAGTATCATCAAGATTGGGTGAAAAAATGTTTGCTGAGTTTTCCGGAAACTCGTAGTTTCTTGGAAGCTTGGCAACCCCTTTCATTGAAAGTGATTCTCGTCAGTCTCTTCTTGGGGCTTCTTCAATAGGACACAAACCATAGCGTTAGAACTTGGAATTACATTATTGTGCCAAGTTTCAAAGAGTTAGCACAAACCGTGTTTGATTTAGAGTTCCAACTATATGTATCCGTATAGGAGAAAACAGGTGAAACCTAAACATGAAAACGGGTACTACAAAGGAAAGGTTTAACGTAGAAGAACGAAAATTTGGTGTGCCAAGTGGGATTGGTGTACTGATCATTAATGGAACTATCATCAAGATTGGGTGAAAAAATGTTTGCTGAGATTTCAGGAAACTCGTAGTTTTTTGGAAGCTTGGCAACCCTTTTAAATGAAAGTGATTCTCGTCAGTCTCTGCTTGGGGCTACTTAAATTGGAAACAAACCATAGCGATAGATTTTGGAACTACATTATTGTGCCAAGTTTCAAAGAGCTAGCACAAACCGTGTTTGATTTAGAGTTCCTACTACATGTATCCATTTAAGAGAAAACAGAGTGAAACCTAAACATGAAAACGGTTACTGCAAAGGAACAGTTTAACCTAGAAGAACGAAATTTGGTGAGCCAAGTGGGATTAATGGGCTGATCATTACCTGCAAGTATCATCAAGATTGGGTGAAAAAATGTTTGCTGAGATTTCAGGAAACTCGTAGTTTTTTGGAAGCTTGGCACCCCCTTTCAATGAAAGTGATTCTCGTCAGTCTCTGCTTTGGGCTACTTCAATAGGACACAAACCATAGCGATAGAACTTGGAACTACATTATTGTTCCAAGTTTCAAAGAGCTAGCACACACCGTTGTTTGATTTAGAGTTCCAACTACATGTATCCATATAGGAGAAAACAGAGTGAAACCTAAACATGAAAACGGTTTCTGCAAAGGAACAGTTTAACCTAGAAGAACGAAATTTGGTGAGCCAAGTGGGATTGGTGGGCTGATCATTAAATGGAAGTATCATCAAGATTGGGGTGAAAAAATGTTTGCTGAGATTTCAGGAAACTCGTAGTTTTTTGGAAGCTTGGCAACCCCTTTCAATGAAAGTGATTCTCGTCAGTCTCTGCTTGGGACTACTTCAATAGGACACAAACCATAGCGATAGAACTTGGAACTACATTATTGTGCCAAGTTTCAAAGAGCTAGCACAAACCGTGTTTGATTAGGGTTCCAACTACAAAGTATCCATATAGGAGAAAACAGAGTGAAACCTAAACATGAAAACGGTTACTGCAAAGGAACGGTTTAACCTAGAAGAACGAAATTTCGTGAGCCAAGTGGGCTTGGTGGGCTGATCATTAAATGGAACTATCATCAATATTGGGTGAAAAAATGTTTGCTGAGATTTCAGGAAACTCGTCGTTTTTTGGAAGCTTGGCAACCCCGTTCAATGAAATTGATTCTCGTCAGTCTCTGCTTGGGGCTACTTCAATAGGACACAAACCATAGCGATAGAACTTGGAACTACATTATTGTACCAAGTTTCAAAGAGCTAGCACAAACCGTGTTTGATTTAGAGTTCCAACTACATGTATCCATATAGGAGAAAACAGAGTGAAACCTAAACATGAAAACGGTTACTGCAAAGGAACCGTTTAACCTAGAAGAACGAAATTTGGTGAGCCAAATGGGATTGGTGGGCTGATCATTAAATGGAAGTATCATCAAGATTGGGTGAAAAAATGTTTTCTGAGATTTCAGGAAACTCATATTTTTTGGAAGCTTGGCAACCCCTTTCAATGAAAGTGATTCTCATCAGTCTCTGCTTGGGGCTACTTCAATAGGACACAAACCCATAGCGATAGAACTTGGAACTACATTATTGTGCCAAGTTTCAAAGAGCTAGCACAAACCGTGTTTGATTTAGAGTTCCAAATACATGTATCCATGCAGGAGAAAACAGAGTGAAACCTAAACATGAAAACGGTTGCTGCAAAGGAACCCTTTAACCTAGAGGAACGAAATTTGGTGAGCCAAGTGGGATTGGTGGGCTGATCATTACCTGCAAGTATCATCAAGATTGGGTGAAAAAATGTTTGCTGAGATTTCAGGAAACTGGTAGTTTTTGGAAGCTTGGCACCCCCTTTTAATGAAAGTGATTCTCGTCAGTCTCTGCTTTGGACTACTTCAATAGGACACAAACCATAGCGATAGAACTTGGAACTACATTGTTGTGCCAAGTTTTCAAAGAGCTAGCACACACCGTGTTTGATTTAGAGTTCCAACTACATGTATCCATATAGGAGAAAACAGAGTGAAACCTAAACATGAAAACGGTTTCTGGAAAGGAACGGTTTAACCTAGAAGAACGAAATTTGGTGAGCCAAGTGGGATTGGTGGGCTGATCATTAAATGGAAGTATCATCAAGATTGGGTGAAAAAATGTTCGCTGAAATTTCAGGAAACTCGTAGTTTTTTGGAAGCTTGGCAACCCCTTTCAATGAGAGTGATTCCCGTCAGTCTCTGCTTGGGACTACTTCAATAGGACACAAACCATAGTGATAGAACTTGGAACTACATTATTGTGCCAAGTTTCAAAGAGCTAGCACAAACCGTGTTTGATTTAGAGTTCCAACTACATGTATCCATATAGGAGAAAACAGAGTGAAACCTAAACATGAAGACGGTTACTGCAAAGGAACGGTTTAACCTAGAAGAAGGAAATTTGCTTAGACAAGTGGGATTGGTGTACTGATCATGACCTTCAAGTATCATCAAGATTGGGTGAAAAAATGTTTGCTGAGATTTCAGGAAACTCGTAGTTTTTTGGATGCTTGGCAACCCCTTTCAATGAAAGTGATTCTCCTCAGTCTCTGCTTGGGGCTACTTCAATAGGACACAAACCATAGCGATACAACTTGGAACTACATTATTGTGCCAAGTTTCAAAGTGCTAGCGCAAACCGTGTTTGATTTAGAGTTCAAAATACATGTATCCATATAGGAGAAAACAGAGTGAAACCTAAACATGAAAACGGTTACTGCAAAGGAACGGTTTAACCTAGAAGAATGAAATTTGGTGAGCCAAGTGCGATTGGTGGGCTGATCATTACATGGAAGAATCATCAATATTCGGTGAAAAAATGTTTGCTGAGATTTCAGGAAACTCGTAGTTTTTTGGAAGCTTGGCAACCCCTTTCAATGAAAGTGATTCTCGTCAGTCTCTGCTTGGGGCTACTTCAATAGGACACAAACCATAGCGATAGAACTTGGAACTACATTATTGTGCCAAGTTTCAAAGAGCTAGCACAAACCGTGTTCGATTTAGATTTCCAACTACATGTATCCATATAGGAGAAAACAGAGTGAAACCTAAACATGAAAACGGTTACTGCAAAGGATCGGTTTAACCTACAGAACGAAATTTGGTGAGCCAAGTGGGATTGGTGGGCTGATCATTAAGTGGAAGTATCATCAAGATTGGGTGAAAAAATGTTTGCTAATATTGGAGGAAACTCGCAGTTTTTTGGAAGCTTGGCAACCCCTTTAAATGGAAGTGATTCTCGTCAGTCTCTGCTTGTGGCTACTTCAATAGGACACAAACCATAGCGATAGAACTTGGTACTACATTATTGTGCCATGTTTCAAAGAGCTAGCACAAACCGTGTTTGATTTAGAGTTCCAACTACATGTATCCATATAGGAGAAAACAGAGTGAAACCTAAACATGAAAACGGTTACTGCAAAGGAACGGTATAACCTAGAAGAACGAAATTTGGTGAGCCAAGTGGGATTGGTGTACTGATCATTAAATGGAAATATCATCAAAATTGGGTGAAAAAATGTTTGCTGAGATTGCAGGAAACTCGCAGTTTTTTGGAAGCTTGGCAACCCCTTTAAATGGAAGTGATTCTCGTCAGTCTCTGCTTGGGGCTACTTCAATAGGACACAAACCATAGCGATACAACTTGGAACTACATTATTGTGCCAAGTTTCAAAGAGCTACAACAAACCGTGTTTGATTTAGAGTTCCAACTACAACTATCCATATAGGAGAAAACAGAGTAAAACGTAAACATGAAAACGGTTACTGCAAAGGAACGGTTTAACCTAGAAGAACGAAATTTGGTGAGCCAAGTGGGATTAGTGTACTGATCATTATATGGAAGTATCATCAAGATTGGGTGAAAAAATGTTTGCTCAGATTTCAAGAAACTCGCAGTTTTTTGGAAGCTTGGCCACACCTTTCAAAGAAAGTGATTCTCGTCAGTCTCTGATTGGGGCTACTTCAATAGGACACAAACCATAGCGATAGACCATGAACTACATTTTTGTGCCAAGTTTCAAATAGCTAGCAAAAACCGTGTTTGATTTAGAGTTCCAACTACATGTATCCATATAGGAGAAAACAGAGTGAAACCTAAACATGAAGACGGTTACTGCCAAGGAACGTTTTAACCTAGAAGAACGAAATTTGGTGAGACAAGTGGAGTGGTGTAATGATCATTACCTGCAGTATCTTCAAGATTGGGTGAAAAAAATGTTTGCTGAGATTTCAGGAAACTCGTAGTTTTTTGGAAGCTTGGCAACCCCTTTAATGAAAGTGATTCTCGTCAGTCTGTACTTGGGGCTACTTCAATAGGAAACAAACCATAGCGATAGAACTTGGAAATAATTTATTGTGCCCTGTTTCAAAGAACTAGCACAAACCGTGTTTGATTTAGAATTTCAACTACATGTATCCATATAGGAGATAACAGAGTGAAACCTAAACATGAAAACGGTTACTGCAAATGAACGGTTTAACCTAGAAGAAAAAATTTAGTGAGCCAAGTGGGATTCGTGTAATGATCACTACCTGCAAGTATCATCAAGATTGGTTGAAAAAATGTTTGTTGAGATTTCAGGAAACTCGCAGTTTTTTTGATGCTTGGCACCCCCTTTCAATGAAAGTGATTCTCGTCAGTCTCTGCTTTGGGCTACTTCAATCGGACACAAACCATAGCGATAGAACTTGGAACTACATTATTGTGCCAAGCTTTAAAGAGCTAGCACCAACCATGTTTGATTTGGAGTTCCAACTACATGTATCCATATAGGAGAAAACAGAGTGAAACCTAAACATGAAAACGGTTACTGCAAAGGAACGGTTTAACCTAGGAGAACGAAATTTGCTTAGCCAAGTGGGATTGGTGTAATGATCATGACCTTCAAGTATCATCAAGATTGGGTGAAAAAATGTTTGCTGAGATTACAGGAAACTCATAGTTTTTTGGAAGATTGGCAACCCCTTTCAATGAAAATGATTGTCGTCAGTCTCTGCTTGGGGCTACTTCAATAGAACACAAACCTAGTGATAGAACTTGGAACTACATTATTGTGCCAAGCTTTAAAGAGCTAGCACAAACCATGTTTGATTTGGAGTTCCAACTACATGTATCCATATAGGAGAAAACAGAGTGAAACCTAAACATGAAACCGGTTTCTGAAAAGGAACGGTTTAACCTAGAAGAACGACATTTGGTGAGCCAAGTGGGATTGGTGTACTGATCATTACCTGCAAGTATCATCAATATTGGGTTTAAAAAAGTTTGCTGAGATTTCAGGAAATTCCCAGTTTTTTTCTAAGCTCGGCAATCCCTTTTAATTAAAGTGATTCTCGTCAGTCTCTGCTTGGGGCTACTTCAATAGGACACAAACCATAGCGATAGAACTTGGAACTACATTATTGTGCCAAGTTTCAAAGAGCTAGCACAAACCGTGTTTGATTTAGACTTCCAACTACATGTATCCATATAGGAGAAAACAGAGTGAAACCTAAACATGAAAATGGTTTCTGCAAAGGAACAGTTTAACCTAGAAGAACGAAATTTGGTGAGCCAAGTGGGACTCGTGGGCTTATCATTAAATGGAAGTGTCATCAAGATTGGGTGAAAAAATCTTTGCTGAGATTAGAGGAAACTCGTAGTTTTTTGGAAGATTGGCAACCCCTTTCAATGAAAATGATTCTCGTCAGTCTCTGCTTGGGGCTACTTCAATAGAACACAAACCATAGCGATAGAACTTGGAACTACATTATTGTGCCAAGCTTTAAGGAGCTAGCACAAACCATGTTTGATTTAGAGTTCCAACTACATGTATCCATATAGGAGAAAACAGAGTGAAACCTAAACATGAAAACGGTTACTACAATGGAACGGTTTAACGTAGAAGAACGAAGTTTGGTGAGCCAAGTGGGATTGGGGGGCTGATCATTAAATGGAAGTATCATCAAGATTGGGTGAAAAAATATTTGCTGAGATTTCTGGAAACTCGTAGTTTTTTGGATGCTTGGCAACCCCTTTCAATGAAAGTGATTCTCGTCAGTCTCTGCTTGGGGCTACTTCAATAGGACACAAACCATAGCGATAGAATTTGGAACTACATTATTGTGCCAAGTTTCATAGAGCTAGCACAAACCGTGTTCGATTTAGGGTTCCAACTACATGTATCCATATAGGAGAAAACACAGTGAAACCTAATCTTGAAAACGGTTACTGCAAAGGAACGGTTTAACCTATAAGAACGAAATTTGGTTGTCCAAGTGGGATTGGTGGGCTGATCATTAAATGGAAGTATCATCAAGATTGGGTGAAAAAATGTTTGTTGAGATTTCCGGAAACTCGTAGTTTCTTGGAATCTTGGCAACCCCTTTCATTGAAAGTGATTCTCGTCAGTCTCTTCTTGGGGCTTCTTCAATAGGACACAAACCATAGCGTTAGAAGTTGGAATTACATTATTGTGCCAAGTTTCAAAGAGTTAGCACATACCGTGTTTGATTTAGAGTTCCAACTATATGTATCCATATAGGAGAAAACAGAGTGAAACCTAAACATGAAAACGGGTACTACAAAGGAACGGTTTAACCTAGAAGAACGAAATTTGGTGTGCCAAGTGGGATTGGTGTACTGATCATTAACTGGAAGTATATTCAAGATTGGGTGAAAAAATGTTTGCTGAGATTACAGGAAACTCGTAGTTCTTTGGAAGCTTGGCAACCCCTTTCAATGAAAGTGATTCTCGTCAGTCTCTGCTTGGGGCTACTTCAATAGGACACAAACCATAGCGATAGAACTTGGAACTACATTATTGTGCCAAGTTTCAAAGAGCTAGCACACACCGTGTTTGATTTAGAGTTCCAACTACATGTATCCATATAGGAGAAAACAGAGTGAAACCTAAACATGAAAACGCTTACTGCAAAGGAACGGTTTAACCTAGAAGAACGAAATTTGGTGAGCCAAGTGCGAGTGGTGGGCTGATCATTAAATGGAAGTATCATCAAGATTGGGTGAAAAAATGTTTGCTGAGATTTCAGGAAACTCGTAGTTTTTTGGAAGCTTGGCAACTCCTTTCAATGAAAGTGATTCTCATCAGTCTCTGCTTTGGACTACTTCAATAGGACACAAACCATAGCGATAGAACGTGGAACTACATTATTGTGCCAAGTTTCAAAGAGCTAGCACAAACCGTGTTTGATTTAGAGTTCCAACTACATGTATCCATATAGGAGAAAACAGAGTGAAACCTAAACATGAAACCGGTTTCTGCAAAGGAACGGTTTAACCTAGAAGAACGAAATTTGGTGAGCCAAATGGGATTGGTGGGCTGATCATTAAATGGCAGTATCATCAAGATTGGGTGAAAAAATGTTTGCTGAGATTTCAGGAAACTCGTAGTTTTTTGGAAGCTTGGCAACCCCTTTAATGAAAGTGATTCTCGTCAGTCTCTGCTTGGGGCTACATCAATAGGAAACAAACCATAGCGATAGAACTTGGAAATAATTTATTTTGCCCTGTTTCAAAGAGCTAGCACACCGTGTTTGATTTAGAATTTCAACTACATGTATCCATATAGGAGATAACAGAGTGAAACCTAAACATGAAAACGGTTACTTCAAAGGAATGGTTTAACCTAGAAGAAAGAAATTTAGTGAGCCAAGTGGGATTCGTGTAATGGTCACTACCTGCAAGTATCATCAAGATTGGGTGAAAAAATGTTTGCTGATATTTCAGGAAATTCGCAGAATTTTGGAACCTCGGCAATCCCTTTCAAAGAAATTGATTCTCGTCAGTCTCTGCTTGGGGCTACTTCAATAGGACACAAACCATAGCGATAGAACTTGGAACTACATTATTGTGCCAAGTTTCAAAGAGCTAGCACAAACCGTGTTTGATTTAGAGTTCCAACTACATGTATCCATATAGGAGAAAACAGTGTGAAACCTAATCATGAAAACGGTTACTGCAAAGGAACGGTTTAACCTAGAATAACGAAATTTGCTTAGCCAAGTGGGACTGGTGTACTGATCATGACCTTCAAGTATCATCAAGTTTGGGTGAAAAAATGTTTGCTAAGATTACAGGAAACTCGTAGTTTTTTGTAAGATTGGCAACCCTTTCAATGAAAATGATTCTCGTCAGTCTCTGCTTGGGGCTACTTCAATAGAACACAAACCATAGCGATAGAACTTGGAACTACATTATTGTGCCAAGCTTTAAAGAGCTAGCACAAACCATGTTTGATTTAGAGTTCCAACTACATGTATCCATATAGGAGAAAACAGAGTGAAACCTAAACATGAAAACGGTTACTACAATGGAACGGTTTAACGTAGAAGAACGAAGTTTGGTGAGCCAAGTGGGATTGGGGGGCTGATCATTAAATGGAAGTATCATCAAGATTGGGTGAAAAAATGTTTGATGAGATTTCTGGAAACTCGTAGTTTTTTGGAAGCTTGGCAACCCCTTTCAATGAAAGTGATTCTCGTCAGTCTCTGCTTGGGGCTACTTCAATAGGACACAAACCATAGCGATAGAATTTGGAACTACATTATTGTGCCAAGTTTCATAGAGCTAGCACAAACCGTGTTCGATTTAGGGTTCGAACTACATGTATCCATATAGGAGAAAACACAGTGAAACCTAAACTTGAAAACGGTTACTGCAAAGGAACGGGTTTAACCTATAAGAACGAAATTTGGTGAGCCAAGTGGGATTGGTGGGCTGATCATTAAATGGAAGTATCATCAAGATTGGGTGAAAAAATGTTTGCTGAGATTTCCGGAAACTCGTAGTTTCTTGGAAATTTGGCAACCCCTTTCATTGAAAGTGATTCTCGTCAGTCTCTTCTTGGGGCTTCTTCAATAGGACACAAACCATAGCGTTAGAAGTTGGAATTACATTATTGTGCCAAGTTTCAAAGAGTTAGCACATACCGTGTTTGATTTAGAGTTCCAACTATATGTATCCATATAGGAGAAAACAGAGTGAAACCTAAACATGAAAACGGGTACTACAAAGGAACGGTTTAACCTAGAAGAACGAAATTTGGTGTGCCAAGTGGGATTGGTGTACTGATCATTAAATGGAACTATCATCAAGATTGGGTGAAAAAATGTTTGCTGAGATTTCAGGAAACTCGTAGTTTTTTGGAAGCTTGGCAACCCATTTCAATGAAAGTGATTCTCGTCAGTCTCTGCTTGGGGCTACGTCAATAGGACACAAACCATAGCGATAGAATTTGGAACTACATTATTGTGCCAAGTTTCAAAGAGCTAGCACAAACCGTGTTCGATTTAGAGTTCCAACTACATGTATCCATACAGGAGAAAACAGAGTGAAACCTAAACATGAAAACGGTTACTGCAAAGGAACGGTTTAACCTAGAAGAACGAAATTTGGTGAGCCAAGTGGGATTGGTGGGCTGATCATTAAATGGAAGTATCATCAAGATTGGGTGAAAAAATGTTTGCTGAGATTTCAGGAAACTCGTAGTTTTTTGGAAGCTTGGCAACCCTTTCATTGAAAGTGATTCTCGTCAGTCTCTTCTTGGGGCTTCTTCAATGGGACACAAACCATAGCGTTAGAACTTGGAACTACATTATTGTGCCAAGTTTTCAAAGAGCTAGCACAAACCGTGTTTGATTATGGTTCCAACTACAAAGTATCCATATAGGAGAAAACAGAGTGAAACCTAAACATGAAAACGGTTACTGCAAAGGAACGGTTTAACCTAGAAGAACGAAATTTGGTGAGCCAAGTGGGCGTGGTGGGCTGATCATTAAATGGAAGTATCATCAAGATTGGGTGAAAAAATGTTTGCTGAGATTTCAGGAAACTCGTAGTTTTTTGGAAGATTGTCAACCCGTTTCAATGTAAGTGATTCTCGTCAGTCTCTGCTTGGGTCTACTTCAATACTACATAAACCAAAGCGATAGAACTTGGAATTACATTATTGTGCCAAGTTTCAAAGAGCTAGCACACACCGTGTTTGATTTAGAGTTCCAACTACATGTACCCCTATAGGAGAAAACAGAGTGAAACCTAAACATGAAAACGGTTTCTGCAAAGGAACATTTTAACCTAGAAGAATGAATTTGGTGAGCCAACTGGGATTCGTGGGCTTATCATTAAATGGAAGTGTCATCAAGATTGGGTGAAAAAATGTTTGCTGAGATTTCTGGAAACTCGTAGTTTTTTGGAAGCTTGGCAACCCTTTTCAATGAAAGTGATTCTCGTCAGTCTCTGCTTGGGGCTACTTCAATAGGACACAAACCATAGCGATAGAACTTGGAACTACATTATTGTGCCAAGTTTCAAAGAGCTAGCGCAAACCGTGTTTGATTTAGAGTTCCAAATACATGTACCCATATAGGAGAAAACAGAGTGAAACCTAAACATGAAAACGGTTACTGCAAAGGAACGGTTTAACCTAGAAGAACGAAATTTGGTGAGCCAAGTGGGATTGGTGGGCTGATCATTACATGGAAGTATCATCAATATTCGGTGAAAAAATGTTTGCTGAGATTTCAGGAAACACGTAGTTTTTGGAAGCTTGGCAACCCCTTTCAATGAAAGTGATTCTCGTCAGTCTCGGCTTGGGGCTACTTCAATAGGACACAAACCATAGCGATAGAACTTGGAACTACATTATTGTGCCAAGTTTCAAAGAGCTAGCACAAACCGTGTTTGATTAGGGTTCCAACTACAAAGTATCCATATAGGAGAAAACAGAGTGAAACCTAAACATGAAAACGGTTTCTGCAAAGGAACAGTTAAACTAGAAGAACGAAATTTGGTGAGCCAAGTGGGATTGGTGGGCTGATCATTAAATGGAAGTATCATCAAGATTGGGTGAAAAAATGTTTGCTGAGATTTCAGGAAACTCGTAGTTTTTTGGAAGCTTGGCAACCCCTTTCAATTAAAGTGATTCTCATCAGTCTCTGCTTGGGGCCACTTCAAGAGGACACAAACCACAGCGATAGAACTTAGAACTACATTATTGTGCCATGTTTCAAAGAGCTAGCACAAACCGTGTTTGATTTAGAGTTCCAACTACATGTATCCATGTAGGAGAAAACAGAGTGAAACCTAAACATGAAACCGGTTTCTGCAAAGGAACGGTTTAACCTAGAAGAACGACATTTGGTGAGCCAAGTGGGATTGGAGTACTGATCATTACCTGCAAGTATCATCAATATTGGGTTTAAAAATGTTTGCTGAGATTTCAGGAAATTCGCAGTTTTTTGGAAGCTCGGCAATCCCTTTTAATGAAAGTGATTCTCGTCAGTCTCTGCTTGGGTCTACTTCAATAGGACACAAACCATAGCGATAGAACTTGAACTATATTATTGTGCCAAGTTTCAAATAGCTAGCAAAAACCGTGTTTGATTTAGAGTTCCAACTAAATGTATCCATATAGGAGAAAACAGAGTGAAACCTAAACATGAAGACGGTTACTGCAAAGGAACGGTTTAACCTAGAAGAACGAAATTTGGTGAGCCAAGTGGGATTGGTGGGCTGATCATTAAATGGAAGTATCATCAAGATTGGGTGAAAAAATGTTTGCTGAGATTTCAGGAAACTCGTAGTTTTTTGGAAGCTTGGCAACCCCTTCAATGAAAGTGATTCTCGTCAGTCTCTGCTTCGGGCTACATCAATAGGAAACAAACCATAGCGATAGAACTTGGAAATAATTTATTTTGCCCTGTTTCAAAGAGCTAGCACACCGTGTTTGATTTAGAATTTCAACTACATGTATCCATATAGGATATAACAGAGTGAAACCTAAACATGAAATCGGTTACTTCAAAGGAACGGTTTAACCTAGAAGAAAGAAATTTAGTGAGCCAAGTGGGATTCGTGTAATGGTCACTACCTGCAAGTATCATCAAGATTGGGTGAAAAAATGTTTGCTGAGATTTCAGGAAATTCGCAGAATTTTGGAACCTCGGCAATCCCTTTCAATGAAATTGATTCTCGTCAGTCTCTGCTTGGGGCTACTTCAATAGGACACAAACCATAGCGTTAGAACTTGGAATTATATTATTGTGCCAAGTTTCAAAGAGTTAGCACAAACCGTGTTTGATTTAGAGTTCCAACTATATGTATCCGTATAGGAGAAAACAGGGGTGAAACCTAAACATGAAAACGGGTACTACAAAGGAAAGGTTTAACGTAGAAGAACGAAATTTGGTGTGCCAAGTGGGATTGGTGTACTGATCATTAAATGGAACTATCATCAAGATTGGGTGAAAAAATGTTTGCTGAGATTTCAGGAAACTCGTAGTTTTTTGGATGCTTGGCAACCCCTTTCAATGAAAGTGATTCTCCTCAGTCTCTGCTTGGGGCTACTTCAATAGGACACAAACCATAGCGATACAACTTGGAACTACATTATTGTGCCAAGTTTCAAAGTGCTAGCGCAAACCGTGTTTGATTTAGAGTTCAAAATACATGTATCCATATAGGAGAAAACAGAGTGAAACCTAAACATGAAAACGGTTACTGCAAAGGAACGGTTTAACCTAGAAGAATGAAATTTGGTGAGCCAAGTGCGATTGGTGGGCTGATCATTACATGGAAGAATCATCAATATTCGGTGAAAAAATGTTTGCTGAGATTTCAGGAAACTCGTAGTTTTTTGGAAGCTTGGCAACCCCTTTCAATGAAAGTGATTCTCGTCAGTCTCGGCTTGGGGCTACTTCAATAGGACACAAACCATAGCGATAGAACTTGGAACTACATTATTGTGCCAAGTTTCAAAGAGCTAGCACAAACCGTGTTTGATTACGGTTCCAACTACAAAGTATCCATATAGGAGAAAACAGAGTGAAACCTAATCATGAAAACGGTTACTGCAAAGGAACGGTTTAACCTATAAGAACGAAATTTGGTGAGCCAAGTGCGATTGGTGGGCTGATCATTACATGGAAGAATCATCAATATTCGGTGAAAAATGTTTGCTGAGATTTCAGGAAACTCGTAGTTTTTTGGATGCTTGGCAACCCCTTTCAATGAAAGTGATTCTCCTCAGTCTCTGCTTGGGGCTACTTCAATACTACATAAACCACAGCGATAGAACTTGGAATTACATTATTGTGCCAACTTTCAAAGAGCTAGCACACACCGTGTTTGATTTAGAGTTCCAACTACATGTATCCATATAGGAGAAAACAGAGTGAAACCTAAACATGAAAACGGTTCTGCAAAGGAACAGTTTAACCTAGAAGAACGAAATTTGGTGAGCCAAGTGGGTTTCGTGGGCTTATCATTAATTGGAAGTATCATCAAGATTGGGTGAAAAATGTTTGCTGAGATTTCAGGAAACTCGTAGTTTTTTGGAAGCTTGGCAACCCCTTTCAATGAAAGTGATTCTCGTCAGTCTCTGCTTGGGGCTACTTCAATAGGACACAAACCATAGCGATAGAACTTGGAACTACATTATTGTGCCAAGCTTTAAAGAGCTAGCACAAACCGTGTTCGATTTAGAGTTCCAACTACATGTATCCATATAGGAGAAAACAGAGTGAAACCTAAACATGAAAACGGTTACTTCAAAGGAACGGTTTAACCTATAAGAACGAAATTTGGTGAGCCAAGTGGGATGGTGGGCTGATCATTAAATGGAAGTATCCTCAAGATTGGGTGAAAAAATGTTTGCTGAGATTTCCGGAAACTCGTAGTTTCTTGGAAGCTTGGCAACCCCTTTCATTGAAAGTGATTCTCGTCAGTCTCGGCTTGGGGCCTTCTTCAATAGGACACAAACCGTAGCGTTAGAACTTGGAATTACATTATTGTGCCAAGTTTCAAAGAGTTAGCACAAACCGTGTTTGATTTAGAGTTCCAACTATATGTATCCATATAGGAGAAAACAGAGTGAAACCTAAACATGAAAACGGGTACTACAAAGGAACGGTTTCACCTAGAAGAACGAAATTTGGTGTGCCAAGTGGGATTGGTGTACTGATCATTAAATGGAACTATCATCAAGATTGGGTGAAAAAATGTTTGCTGAGATTTCAGGAAACTCGTAGTTTTTTGGAAGCTTGGCAACCCCTTTCAATGAAAGTGATTCTCGTCAGTTTCTGCTTGGGGCTACTTCAATAGGACACAAACCATAGCGATAGAACTTGGAACTACATTATTGTGCCAAGTTTCAAAGAGCTAGCGCAAACCGTGTTCGATTTAGAGTTCCAACTACATGTATCCATATAGGAGAAAACAGAGTCAAACCTAAACATGAAAACGGTTACTAATATGGAACGGTTTAACGTAGAAGAACGAAGTTTGGTGAGCCAAGTGGGATTGGGGGGCTGATCATTAAATGGAAGTATCATCAAGATTGGGTGAAAAAATGTTTGCTGAGATTTCTGGAAACTCGTAGTTTTTTTGGAAGCTTGGCAACCCCTTTAAATGAAAGTGATTCTCGTCAGTCTCTGCTTGGGGCTACTTCAATAGGACACAAACCATAGCGATAGAATTTGAAACTACATTATTGTGCCAAGTTTCAAAGAGATAGCGCAAACCGTGTTTGATTTAGAGTTCAAAATACATGAATCCATATAGGAGAAAACAGAGTGAAACCTAAACATGAAAACGGTTACTGCAAAGGAACGGTTTAACCTAGAAGAACGAAATTTGGTGAGTCAAGTGGATTGGTGGGCTGATCATTACATGAAAGTATCATCAATATTCGGTGAAAAATGTTTGCTGAGATTTCAGGAAACTCGTAGTTTTTTGGAAGCTTGGCAACCCCTTTCAATGAAAGTGATTCTCGTCAGAATCGGCTAGGGGCTACTTCAATAGGACACAAACCATAGCGATAGAACTTGGAACTACATTATTGTGCCAAGTTTCAAAGAGCTAGCACAAACCGTGTTTGATTAGGGTTCCAACTACAAAGTATCCATATAGGAGAAAACAGAGTGAAACCTAAACATGAAAACGGTTACTGCAAAGGAACGGTTTAACCTAGAAGAACGAAATTTGGTGAGCCAAGTGGGCTTGGTGGGCTGATCATTAAATGGAAGTATCATCAAGATTGGGTGAAAAATGTTTGCTGAGATTTCAGGAAACTCGTAGTTTTTTGGAAGCTTGGCAACCCCTTTCAATGAAAGTGATTCTCGTCAGTCTCGGCTTGGGGCTACTTCAATAGGACACAAACCATAGCTATAGAACTTGGAACTACATTATTGTGCAAGTTTCAAAGAGCTAGCACAAACCGTGTTTGATTAGGGTTCCAACTACAAAGTATCCATATAGGAGAAAACAGAGTGAAACCTAAACATGAAAACGGTTTCTGCAAACGAACGGTTTAACCTAGAAGAATGAAATTTGGTGAGCCAAGTGGGCTTGGTGGGCTGATCATTAAATGGAAGTATCATCAAGATTGGGTGAAAAAATGTTTGCTGAGATTTCAGAAAACTCGTAGTTTTTTGGAAGCTTGGCAACCCCTTTCTATTAAAGTGATTCTCGTCAGTCTCTGCTGGGGCCACTTCAAGAGGACACAAACCACAGCGAAAGAACTTAGAACTACATTATTGTGCCATGTTTCAAAGAGCTAGCACAAACCGTGTTTGATTTAGAGTTCCAACTACATGTATCCATATAGGAGAAAACAGAGTGAAACCTAAACATGAAACCGGTTTCTGCAAAGGAACGGTTTAACCTAGAAGAACGACATTTGGTGAGCCAAGTGGGATTGGAGAACTGATCATTACCTGCAAGTATCATCAAGATTGGGTTTAAAAATGTTTGCTGAGATTTCAGGAAATTCGCAGTTTTTTGGAAGCTCGGCAATCCCTTTTAATGAAAGTGATTCTCGTCAGTCTCTGCTGGGGGCTACTTCAATAGGACACGAACCATAGCGATACAACTTGGAACTACATTATTGTGCCACGTTTCAAAGAGCTACAACAAACCGTGTTTGATTTAGAGTTCCAACTACAAGTATCCATATAGGAGAAAACAGAGTGAAACGTAAACATGAAAACGGTTACTGCAAAGGAACGGTTTAACCTAGGAGAACGAAATTTGGTGAGCCAAGTGGGATTGGTGGGCTGATCATTATATGGAAGTATCATCAAGATTTGGTGAAAAAATATTTGCTCAGATTTCAAGAAACTCGCAGTTTTTTGGAAGCTTGGCAACCCCTTTCAAAGAAAGTGATTCTCGTCAGTCTCTGCTTGGGGCTACTTCAATAGGACACAAACCATAGCGATAGAACTTGAACTACATTATTGTGCCAAGTTTCAAATAGCTAGCAAAAACCGTGTTTGATTTGGAGTTCCAACTACATGTATCCATATAGGAGAAAACAGAGTGAAACCTAAACCTGAAGACAGTTACTGCAAAGGAACGGTTTAACCTTGAAGAACGAAATTTGGTGAGCCAAGTGGGATTGGTGGGCTGATCATTAAATGGAAGTATCATCAAGATTGGGTGAAAAAATGTTTGCTGAGATTTCAGGAAACTCGTAGTTTTTTGGAAGCTTGGCAACCCTTTAATGAAAGTGATTTTCGTCAGTCTCTACTTGGGGCTACATCAATAGGAAACAAACCATAGCGATAGAACTTGGAAATAATTTATTGTGCCCTGTTTCAAAGAGCTACCACACCGTGTTTGATTTAGAATTTCAACTACATGTATCCATATAGGAGATAACAGATTGAAACCTAAACATGAAAACGGTTACTTCAAAGGAACGGTTTAACCTAGAAGAAAGAAATTTAGTGAGCCAAGTGGGATTCGTGGAATGATCACTACCTGCAAGTATCATCAAGATTGGGTGAAAAAATGTTTGCTGAGATTTCAGGAAATTCGCAGAATTTTGGAAGCTCGGCAATCCCTTTTAATGAAAGTGATTCTCGTCAGTCTCTGCTTGGGGCTACTTCAACAGGACACAAACCATAGCGATAGAACTTGGAACTCCATTATTGTGCCAAGTTTCAAAGAGCTAGCACACACCGTGTTTGATTTTAGAGTTCCAACTACATCTATCCATATAGGAGAAACAGAGTGAAACCTAAACATGAAAACGGTTTCTGGAAAGGAACGGTTAACCTAGAAGAACGAAATTTGGTGAGCCAAGTGGGATTGGTGGGCTGATCATTAAATGGAAGTATCATCAAGATTGGGGTGAAAAAATGTTCGCTGAGATTTCAGGAAACTCGTAGTTTTTTGGAAGCTTGGCAACCCCTTTCAATGAAAGTGATTCTCGTCAGTCTCTGCTTGGGACTACTTCAATAGGACACAAACCATAGTGATAGAACTTGGAACTACATTATTGTGCCAAGTTTCAAAGAGCTAGCACAAACCGTGTTTGATTTAGAGTTCCAACTACATGTATCCATATAGGAGAAAACAGAGTGAAACCTAAACATGAAGACGGTTACTGCAAAGGAACGGTTTAACCTAGAAGAACGAAATTTGCTTAGACAAGTGGGATTGGTGTACTGATCATGACCTTCAAGTATCATCAAGATTGGGTGAAAAAATGTTTGCTGAGATTACAGGAAACTCGTAGTTTTTTGGAAGATTGGCAACCCCTTTCAATGAAAATGATTCTCGTCAGTCTCTGCTTGGGGCTACTTCAATAGAACACAAACCATAGCGATAGAACTTGGAACTACATTATTGTGCCAAGCTTTAAAGAGCTAGCACAAACCATGTTTGATTTAGAGTTCCAACTACATGTATCCATATAGGAGAAAACAGAGTGAAACCTAAACATGAAAACGGTTACTACAATGGAACGGTTTAACGTAGAAGAACGAAGTTTGGTGAGCCAAGTGGGATTGGTGGGCTGATCATTAAATGGAAGTATCATCAAGATTGGGTGAAAAAATGTTTGCTGAGTTTTCCGGAAACTCGTAGTTTCTTGGAAGCTTGGCAACCCCTTTCATTGAAAGTGATTCTCGTCAGTCTCTTCTTGGGGCTTCTTCAATAGGACACAAACCATAGCGTTAGAACTTGGAATTACATTATTGTGCCAAGTTTCAAAGAGTTAGCACAAACCGTGTTTGATTTAGAGTTCCAACTATATGTATCCGTATAGGAGAAAACAGGGTGAAACCTAAACATGAAAACGGGTACTACAAAGGAAAGGTTTAACGTAGAAGAACGAAATTTGGTGTGCCAAGTGGGATTGGTGTACTGATCATTAAATGGAACTATCATCAAGATTGGGTGAAAAAATGTTTGCTGAGATTTCAGGAAACTCGTAGTTTTTTGGAAGCTTGGCAACCCTTTTAAATGAAAGTGATTCTCGTCAGTCTCTGCTTGGGGCTACTTAAATTGGAAACAAACCATAGCGATAGATTTTGGAACTACATTATTGTGCCAAGTTTCAAAGAGCTAGCACAAACCGTGTTTGATTTAGAGTTCCTACTACATGTATCCATATAAGAGAAAACAGAGTGAAACCTAAACATGAAAACGGTTACTGCAAAGGAACAGTTTAACCAAGAAGAACGAATTTGGTGAGCCAAGTGGGATTAATGGGCTGATCATTACCTGCAAGTATCATCAAGATTGGGTGAAAAAATGTTTGCTGAGATTTCAGGAACTCGTAGTTTTTTGGAAGCTTGGGCACCCCCTTTCAATGAAAGTGATTCTCGTCAGTCTCTGCTTTGGGCTACTTCAATAGGACACAAACCATAGCGATAGAACTTGGAACTACATTATTGTTCCAAGTTTCAAAGAGCTAGCACACACCGTGTTTGATTTAGAGTTCCAACTACATGTATCCATATAGGAGAAAACAGAGTGAAACCTAAACATGAAAACGGTTTCTGCAAAGGAACAGTTTAACCTAGAAGAACGAAATTTGGTGAGCCAAGTGGGATTGGTGGGCTGATCATTAAATGGAAGTATCATCAAGATTGGGTGAAAAAATGTTTGCTGAGATTTCAGGAAACTCGTAGTTTTTTGGAAGCTTGGCAACCCCTTTCAATGAAAGTGATTCTCGTCAGTCTCTGCTTGGGACTACTTCAATAGGACACAAACCATAGCGATAGAACTTGGAACTACATTATTGTGCCAAGTTTCAAAGAGCTAGCACAAACCGTGTTTGATTAGGGTTCCAACTACAAAGTATCCATATAGGAGAAACAGAGTGAAACCTAAACATGAAAACGGTTACTGCAAAGGAACGGTTTAACCTAGAAGAACGAAATTTCGTGAGCCAAGTGGGCTTGGTGGGCTGATCATTAAATGGAACTATCATCAATATTGGGTGAAAAAATGTTTGCTGAGATTTCAGGAAACTCGTAGTTTTTTGGAAGCTTGGCAACCCCGTTCAATGAAATTGATTCTCGTCAGTCTCTGCTTGGGGCTACTTCAATAGCACACAACCATAGCGATAGAACTTGGAACTACATTATTGTACAAGTTTCAAAGAGCTAGCACAAACCGTGTTTGATTTAGAGTTCCAACTACATGTATCCATATAGGAGAAAACAGAGTGAAACCTAAACATGAAAACGGTTACTGCAAAGGAACCGTTTAACCTAGAAGAACGAAATTTGGTGAGCCAAATGGATTGGTGGGCTGATCATTAAATGGAAGTATCATCAAGATTGGGTGAAAAAATGTTTTCTGAGATTTCAGGAAACTCATATTTTTTTGGAAGCTTGGCAACCCCTTTCAATGAAAGTGATTCTCATCAGTCTCTGCTTGGGGCTACTTCAATAGGACACAAACCATAGCGATAGAACTTGGAACTACATTATTGTGCCAAGTTTCAAAGAGCTAGCACAAACCGTGTTTGATTTAGAGTTCCAAATACATGTATCCATACAGGAGAAAACAGAGTGAAACCTAAACATGAAAACGGTTGCTGCAAAGGAACCCTTTAACCTAGAGGAACGAAATTTGGTGAGCCAAGTGGGATTGGTGGGCTGATCATTACCTGCAAGTATCATCAAGATTGGGTGAAAAAATGTTTGCTGAGATTTCAGGAAACTGGTAGTTTTTTGGAAGCTTGGCACCCCCTTTTAATGAAAGTGATTCTCGTCAGTCTCTGCTTTGGACTACTTCAATAGGACACAAACCATAGCGATAGAACTTGGAACTACATTGTTGTGCCAAGTTTCAAAGAGCTAGCACACACCGTGTTTGATTTAGAGTTCCAACTACATGTATCCATATAGGAGAAAACAGAGTGAAACCTAAACATGAAAACGGTTTCTGGAAAGGAACGGTTTAACCTAGAAGAACGAAATTTGGGTGAGCCAAGTGGGATTGGTGGGCTGATCATTAAATGGAAGTATCATCAAGATTGGGTGAAAAAATGTTCGCTGAAATTTCAGGAAACTCGTAGTTTTTTGGAAGCTTGGCAACCCCTTTCAATGAGAGTGATTCCCGTCAGTCTCTGCTTGGGACTACTTCAATAGGACACAAACCATAGTGATAGAACTTGGAACTACATTATTGTGCCAAGTTTCAAAGAGCTAGCACAAACCGTGTTTGATTTAGAGTTCCAACTACATGTATCCATATAGGAGAAAACAGAGTGAAACCTAAACATGAAGACGGTTACTGCAAAGGAACGGTTTAACCTAGAAGAAGGAAATTTGCTTAGACAAGTGGGATTGGTGTACTGATCATGACCTTCAAGTATCATCAAGATTGGGTGAAAAAATGTTTGCTGAGATTACAGGAAACTCGTAGTTTTCTGGAAGATTGGCAACCCCTTTCAATGAAAATGATTCTCGTCAGTCTCTGCTTGGGGCTACTTCAATAGAACACAAACCATAGCGATAGAACTTGGAACTACATTATTGTGCCAAGCTTTAAAGAGCTAGCACAAACCATGTTTGATTTAGAGTTCCAACTACATGTATCCATATAGGAGAAAACAGAGTGAAACCTAAACATGAAAACGGTTACTACAATGGAACGGTTTAACGTAGAAGAACGAAGTTTGGTGAGCCAAGTGGGATTGGTGGGCTGATCATTAAATGGAAGTATCATCAAGATTGGGTGAAAAAATGTTTGCTGAGTTTTCCGGAAACTCGTAGTTTCTTGGAAGCTTGGCAACCCCTTTCATTGAAAGTGATTCTCGTCAGTCTCTTCTTGGGGCTTCTTCAATAGGACACAAACCATAGCGTTAGAACTTGGAATTACATTATTGTGCCAAGTTTCAAAGAGTTAGCACAAACCGTGTTTGATTTAGAGTTCCAACTATATGTATCCGTATAGGAGAAAACAGGGTGAAACCTAAACATGAAAACGGGTACTACAAAGGAAAGGTTTAACGTAGAAGAACGAAATTTGGTGTGCCAAGTGGGATTGGTGTACTGATCATTAAATGGAACTATCATCAAGATTGGGTGAAAAAATGTTTGCTGAGATTTCAGGAAACTCGTAGTTTTTTGGATGCTTGGCAACCCCTTTTCAATGAAAGTGATTCTCCTCACTCTCTGCTTGGGGCTACTTCAATAGGACACAAACCATAGCGATACAACTTGGAACTACATTATTGTGCCAAGTTTCAAAGTGCTAGCGCAAACCGTGTTTGATTTAGAGTTCAAAATACATGTATCCATATAGGAGAAAACAGAGTGAAACCTAAACATGAAAACGGTTACTGCAAAGGAACGGTTTAACCTAGAAGAATGAAATTTGGTGAGCCAAGTGCGATTGGTGGGCTGATCATTACATGGAAGAATCATCAATATTCGGTGAAAAAATGTTTGCTGAGATTTCAGGAAACTCGTAGTTTTTTGGAAGCTTGGCAACCCCTTTCAATGAAAGTGATTCTCGTCAGTCTCGGCTTGGGGCTACTTCAATAGGACACAAACCATAGCGATAGAACTTGGAACTACATTATTGTGCCAAGTTTCAAAGAGCTAGCACAAACCGTGTTTGATTATGGTTCCAACTACAAAGTATCCATATAGGAGAAAACAGAGTGAAACCTAATCATGAAAACGGTTACTGCAAAGGAACGGTTTAACCTATAAGAACGAAATTTGGTGAGCCAAGTGCGATTGGTGGGCTGATCATTACATGGAAGAATCATCAATATTCGGTGAAAAAATGTTTGCTGAGATTTCAGGAAACTCGTAGTTTTTTGGATGCTTGGCAACCCCTTTCAATGAAAGTGATTCTCCTCAGTCCTCTGCTTGGGGCTACTTCAATACTACATAAACCACAGCGATAGAACTTGGAATTACATTATTGTGCCAACTTTCAAAGAGCTAGCACACACCGTGTTTGATTTAGAGTTCCAACTACATGTATCCATATAGGAGAAAACAGAGTGAAACCTAAACATGAAAACGGTTTCTGCAAAGGAACAGTTTAACCTAGAAGAACGAAATTTGGTGAGCCAAGTGGGTTTCGTGGGCTTATCATTAATTGGAAGTATCATCAAGATTGGGTGAAAAATGTTTGCTGAGATTTCAGGAAACTCGTAGTTTTTTGGAAGCTTGGCAACCCCTTTCAATGAAAGTGATTCTCGTCAGTCTCTGCTTGGGGCTACTTCAATAGGACACAAACCATAGCGATAGAACTTGGAACTACATTATTGTGCCAAGCTTTAAAGAGCTAGCACAAACCGTGTTCGATTTAGAGTTCCAACTACATGTATCCATATAGGAGAAAACAGAGTGAAACCTAAACATGAAAACGGTTACTTCAAAGGAACGGTTTAACCTATAAGAACGAAATTTGGTGAGCCAAGTGGGATTGGTGGGCTGATCATTAAATGGAAGTATCCTCAAGATTGGGTGAAAAAATGTTTGCTGAGATTTCCGGAAACTCGTAGTTTCTTGGAAGCTTGGCAACCCCTTTCATTGAAAGTGATTCTCGTCAGTCTCGGCTTGGGGCTTCTTCAATAGGACACAAACCGTAGCGTTAGAACTTGGAATTACATTATTGTGCCAAGTTTCAAAGAGTTAGCACAAACCGTGTTTGATTTAGAGTTCCAACTATATGTATCCATATAGGAGAAAACAGAGTGAAACCTAAACATGAAAACGGGTACTACAAAGGAACGGTTTCACCTAGAAGAACGAAATTTGGTGTGCCAAGTGGGATTGGTGTACTGATCATTAAATGGAACTATCATCAAGATTGGGTGAAAAAATGTTTGCTGAGATTTCAGGAAACTCGTAGTTTTTTGGAAGCTTGGCAACCCCTTTCAATGAAAGTGATTCTCGTCAGTTTCTGCTTGGGGCTACTTCAATAGGACACAAACCATAGCGATAGAACTTGGAACTACATTATTGTGCCAAGTTTCAAAGAGCTAGCGCAAACCGTGTTCGATTTAGAGTTCCAACTACATGTATCCATATAGGAGAAAACAGAGTCAAACCTAAACATGAAAACGGTTACTAATATGGAACGGTTTAACGTAGAAGAACGAAGTTTGGTGAGCCAAGTGGGATTGGGGGGCTGATCATTAAATGGAAGTATCAATCAAGATTGGGTGAAAAAATGTTTGCTGAGATTTCTGGAAACTCGTAGTTTTTTGGAAGCTTGGCAACCCCTTTAAATGAAAGTGATTCTCGTCAGTCTCTGCTTGGGGCTACTTCAATAGGACACAAACCATAGCGATAGAATTTGAAACTACATTATTGTGCCAAGTTTCAAAGAGATAGCGCAAACCGTGTTTGATTTAGAGTTCAAAATACATGTATCCATGTAGGAGAAAACAGAGTGAAACCTAAACATGAAAACGGTTACTGCAAAGGAACGGTTTAACCTAGAAGAACGAAATTTGGTGAGTCAAGTGGGATTGGTGGGCTGATCATTACATGAAAGTATCATCAATATCGGTGAAAAAATGTTTGCTGAGATTTCAGGAAACTCGTAGTTTTTTGGAAGCTTGGCAACCCCTTTCAATGAAAGTGATTCTCGTCAGAATCGGCTAGGGGCTACTTCAATAGGACACAAACCATAGCGATAGAACTTGGAACTACATTATTGTGCCAAGTTTCAAAGAGCTAGCACAAACCGTGTTTGATTAGGGTTCCAACTACAAAGTATCCATATAGGAGAAAACAGAGTGAAACCTAAACATGAAAACGGTTACTGCAAAGGAACGGTTTAACCTAGAAGAACGAAATTTGGTGAGCCAAGTGGGCTTGGTGGGCTGATCATTAAATGGAAGTATCATCAAGATTGGGTGAAAAAATGTTTGCTGGGATTTCAGGAAACTCGTAGTTTTTGGAAGCTTGGCAACCCCTTTCAATGAAAGTGATTCTCGTCAGTCTCTGCTTGGGGCTACTTCAATACTCCATAAACCATAGCGATAGAACTTGGAACTACATTATTGTGCCAAGTTTCAAAGAGCTAGCACAAACCGTGTTTGATTTAGAGTTCCTACTACATGTATCCATATAAGAGAAAACAGAGTGAAACCTAAACATGAAAACGGTTACTGCAAAGGAACGGTTTAACCTAGAAGAACGAAATTTGGTGAGCCAAGTGGGATTGGTGGGCTGATCATTACCTGCAAGTATCATCAAGATTGGGTGAAAAAATGTTTGCTGAGATTTCAGGAAACTCGTAGTTTTTAGGAAGCTTGGCACCCCCTTTCAATGAAAGTGATTCTCGTCAGTCTCTGCTTTGGGCTACTTCAATAGGACACAAACCATAGCGATAGAACTTGGAACTACATTATTGTGCCAAGTTTCAAAGAGCTTGCACACACCGTGTTTGATTTAGAGTTCCAACTACATGTATCCATATAGGAGAAAACAGAGTGAAACCTAAAGATGAAAACGGTTTCTGCAAAGGAACAGTTTAACCTAGAAGAACGAAATTTGGTGAGCCAAGTGGGATTGGTGGGCTGATCATTAAATGGAAGTATCATCAAGATTGGGTGAAAAAATGTTTGCTGAGATTTCAGGAAACTCGTAGTTTTTTGGAAGCTTGGCAACCCCTTTCAATGAAAGTGATTCTCGTCAGTCTCGGCTTGGGGCTACTTCAATAGGACACAAACCATAGCTATAGAACTTGGAACTACATTATTGTGCCAAGTTTCAAAGAGCTAGCACAAACCGTGTTTGATTAGGGTTCCAACTACAAAGTATCCATATAGGAGAAAACAGAGTGAAACCTAAACATGAAAACGGTTTCTGCAAACGAACGGTTTAACCTAGACGAATGAAATTTGGTGAGCCAAGTGGGCTTGGTGGGCTGATCATTAAATGGAAGTATCATCAAGATTGGGTGAAAAATGTTTGCTGAGATTTCAGAAAACTCGTAGTTTTTTGGAAGCTTGGCAACCCCTTTCTATTAAAGTGATTCTCGTCAGTCTCTGCTTGGGGCCACTTCAAGAGGACACAAACCACAGCGAAAGAACTTAGAACTACATTATTGTTCCAAGTTTCAAAGAGCTAGCACACACCGTGTTTGATTTAGAGTTCCAAATACATGTATCATATAGGAGAAATCAGAGGGAAAACTAAACATGAAAAAGGATACTGCAAAGGAACGGTTCATCCTATACGAACGAAATTTCGTGAACCAAGTGGGGATTGGTGTACTGATCATTACCTGCAAATATCATGCAGATTGGTGAAAAAATGTTTGCTGAGATTTCAGGAAACTCGTAGTTTTTTGGAAGCTTGGCAACCCCTTTCAATGAAAGTGATTCTCGTCAGTCTCTGCTTGAGTACTTTAATAGGACACAAAGTATAGCGATAGAACGTGGAACTACATTATTGTGCAAAGTTTCAAAGAGTTAGCACAAACCGTGTTTGATTTCGACTTCCAACTACATATATCCATGTAGGAGAAAACAGAGTGTAACCTAAACATGAAAACGGATACTGCAAAGGAACGGTTTAACCTAGGAGAACGAAATTTGGTGAGCCAACTGGATTGGTGTACTGATCATTAAGTGGAAGTATCATCAAGTTTGGGTGAAAAAATGTTTGCTGAGATTTCCGGAAACACGTAGTTTTTTGGAAGCGTGGCAACCGATTTCAATGAAAATGATTCTCGTCAGTCTCTGCTTGGGGATACTTCAATAGGACACAAACCATAGCTATAGAACTTGTAACTACATTATTCTGCCAAGTTTCAAAGAGCTAGCACAAACCGTGTTTGATTTAGAGTTCCAACTACATGTATAAATATAGGAGAAAACAGAGTGAAATTTAAACATGAAAGCGGTTACTGCAAAGGAACGGTTTAACCTAGAAGAACGAAATTTGGTGAGCCAAGTAGTATTGGTGTACTGATCATTACCTGCAAGTGTCATCAAGATTGGGTGAAAAAATGTTTGCTGCGATTTCAGGAAACTCGTAGTTTTTTGGAAGCTTGGCAACCCCTTTCAATGAGAGTGATTCTCGTGAGTCTCTGCTTGGGGCTACTTTAATAAGACACAAAGTATAATGATATAACGTGGAACTACATTATTTTGCCAAGTTTCAAAGAGCTAGCACAAACCGTGTTTGATTTCAAGTTCAAAATACATGTATCCATATAGGAGAAAACAGAGTGAAACCTAAACATGAAAGAGGTTATTGCAAAGGAACGGTTTTAACATAGAAGAACGAAATTTGGTGAGCCAACAGGTATTGGTGTACTGATCATTAAATGGAAATATCATCCAGATTGGGTGAATAAATATTTGCTGAGATTTCCGCAAACTTGTAGTTTTTTGGAAGCTTGGCAACCCATTTCAATGAAAGTGATTCTCATCAGTCTCTGCTTGGGGCTGTTCAATAGGACACAAAGCATAGCGATAGAAAGTGGAACTACATTATTGTGCCAAGTTTCAAAGAGCTAGCACAAACCGTGTTTGATTTAGACATCCAAATACATGTATCCTTATAGGAGAAAACAGAATGAAACCTAAACATGATAACGGTTACTGCAAAGGAATGGTTTAACCTAGGAGAACGAAATTTGGTGAGCCAACTGGATTGGTGTACTGATCATTAAATGGAAGAATCATCAAGATTGGGTGAATGAATGTTTGCTGAGATTTCAGGAAACTCGTAGTTTTTTGGAAGCTTGACAACACCTTTCAATGAAAGTTATTCTTGTCAGTCTCTGCTTGGGGCTACTTCTATAGGACACAAAGCATAGCGATAGAACGTGGAACTACATTATTGTGCCAAATTTCAAAGAGCTAGCACAAACCGTGTTTGATTTAGAGTTCCAACTACATGTATCCATATAGGAGAAAACAGAGTGAAACCTAAACATGAAACGGTTACTGCAAAGGAAAGGTTTAACGTAGGAGAACGAAATTTGGTGAGCCAACTGGGATTGGTGTACTGATCATTAAATGGAAGTATCATCAAGATTGGGTGAATAAATGTTTGCTGAGATTTCCGGAAACTCGTAGTGTTTTGGAAGCATGGCAACCCCTTTCAATGAAAGTGATTCTCGTCAGTCTCTGCTTGGGGCTACTTCAATAGGACACAAACCATAGCGATAGAACTTGGAACTACATTATTGTGCCAAGTTTCAAAGAGCTAGCACAAACCGTGTTTGATTTAGAGTTCCAGCTACATGTATCGATATAGGAGAAAACAGAGTGAAATCTAAACATGAAAACGGTTTCTGCAATGGAACGGTTTAAACTAGAAGGACGAAATTTGGTGAGCAAAGTGGGATTGGTGTACTGATCATTACTTGCAAGTGTCATCAATATTGGGTGAAAAAATGTTTGCTGAGATTTCCGGAAACTCTTAGTTTTTTCTAAGCTTGGCAACCCCTTTCAATGAAAGTGATTCTCGTCAATCTGCTTGGGATACTTCAATAGGACACAAACCATAGCGATAGAACGTGGAACTACGTTATTGTTCCAAGTTTCAAAGAGCTAGCACAAACCGTGTTTGATTTAGAGTTCCAACAACATGTATCCATATAGGAGAAACAGAGTGAAACCTAAACATGAAAACGGTGACTGCAGAGGAACGGTTTAACCTAGAAGAACGAAATTTGGTGAGCCAAGTGGGATTGGTGTACTGATCATTACCTGCAACTATCATCAAGATTGGTTGAATAAATATTTGCTGAGATATCCGGAAACTCGTAGTTTTTTCGAACCTTGGCAACCCCTTTCAATGAAAGTGATTCTCGTCAGTCTCTGCTTGGGGCTACTTCAATAGGACACAAACCATAGCCATAGAATGTGGAAATACATTATTGTGCCACGTTTCAAAGAGCTAGCACAAACCGTGTTTGATGTAGAGTTCCAAATACATGTATCGATATAGGAGAAAACAGAGGGAAACCTAAACATGAAAACGGTTACTGCAAAGGAACGGTTTAACCTAGAAGAACGAAATTTGGTGAGCACAGTGCGATTGGTGTGCTGATCATTACCTGCAAGTATCATCAAGATTGGGTGAAAAAATGTTTGCTGAGATTTCCGGAAACTCGTAGTTTTTTGGAAGCTTTGCAACCCCTTTCCATGAAAGTGATACTCATCAGTATCTACTTGGGGCTACTTCAATAGGACACAAACCAAAGCGATAGTACTTGGAACTACATTATTGTGCCATGTTTCAAAGAGCTTGCACAAACCGTGTTTGATTTAGAACTCCAAGCACATGTATCCATATGGGAGAAAACAGAGTGAAACCTAAATATGAAAACGGTTACTGCAAAGATACTGTTAATCCTAGAAGAACGAAATTTGGTGAGCCAAGTGGGATTGGTGTACTGATTTTTAAATGGAAGTATCATCAAGATTGGATGAAAAAATGTTTGCTGAGATTTCCGGAAACTCGTAGTTTTTTGGAAGCTTGGCAACCCCTTTCAATGAAAGTGATTCTCGTCAGTCTCTGCTTGGGGCTACTTCAATAGGACACAAACCATAGCGATAGAACTTGGAACTACATTATTGTGCCAAGTTTCAAAGAGCTAGCACAAACCGTGTTTGATTTAGAGTTCCAAATATATGTATCCATATAGGAGAAAACAGAGTGAAACCTAAACATGAAAACGGTTACTGCAAAGGAACGGTTTAACCTAGAAGAACAAAATTTGGTGAGCCAAGTGCGATTGGTGTACTGATCATTAAGTGGAAGTATCATCAAGATTGGGTGAAAAAATGTTTGCTGAGATTTCAGGAAACTCGTAGTTTTTTGGAAACTTGGCAACCCCTTTAAATGAAAGTGATTCTCGTCAGTCTCTGCTTGGGGATACTTCAATAGGACACAAACCGTAGCCATAGAATGTGGAAATACATTATTGTGCCAAGTTTCAAAGAGCTAGCACAAAAAGTGTTTGATTTAGAGTTCCAACTACATGTATCCATATAGGAGAAAAGAGAGTGAAACCTAAACATGAAAACGTGTTACTGCAAAGGAACGGTTTAACCTAGAAGAACGAAATTTGGTGAGCCAAGTGGGATTGGTGTACTGATCATTACCTGCAAGTGTCATCAATATTGGGTGAAAAAATGTTTCCTGATTTCAGGAAACTCGTCGTTTTTTGGAAGCTTGGCAACCCCTTTCAATGAAAGTGATTCTTGTCAGTCTCTGCTTGGGGCTACTTGAATAGGACACAAACCATAGCGATCGAACTAGGAACTGCAGTATTGTGCCAAGTTTCAAAGAGCTAGCACAAACCGTGTTTGATTTAGAGTTCCAGCTACATGTATCGATATAGCAGAAAACAGAGTGAAACCTAAACATGAAAGCGGTTACTGCAAAGGAATGGTTTAAACTAGGAGAAGGAAATTTGGTGAGCCAACTCGGAATGCTGTACTGATCATAACCTGCAGGTATCTTCAAGACTGGGTGAAAAAATATTTGCTGAGATTTCCAGCAACTGGTAGTTTTTTGGAAGCTTGGCAACCCATTTCAATGAAAGTGATACTCGTCAGTCTCTGCTTGGCTCTAATTCAATAGGACACAAACCATAGCGATAAAACTTGGAATTGCAGTATTGTGCCAAGTTTCAAAGAGCTAGCACAAACCGTGTTTGATTTCGAATTCCAACTATATGTATCCATATAGGAGAAAACAGAGTGAAACCTAAACATGAAAACGGTTACTGCAAAGGAACGGTTTAACCTAGAAGAACAAAATTTGGTGAGCCAAGTGCGATTGGTGTACTGATCATTAAGTGGAAGTTTCATCAAGATTGGGTGAAAAAATGTTTGCTGAGATTTCAGGAAACTCGTAGTTTTTTGGAAACTTGGCAACCCCTTTCAATGAACGTGATTCTCGTCAGTCGCTGCTTGGGGCTACTTCAATAGGACACAAAACATAGCGATCGAACTTGGAACTACATTATTGTGCCAAGTTTCAACGAGCTAGCACAAACAGTGTTTGATTTAGAGTTCCAACTACATGTATCCATATAGGAGAAAACAGAATGAAACCTAACCATGATAACGGTTACTGCAAAGGAATGGTTTAACCTAGAAGAACGAAATTTGGTGAGCCAAGTGGGATTGGTGTACTGATCATTACCTGCAAGTGTCATCAATATTGGGTGAAAAAATGTTTCCTGATTTCAGGAAACTCGTCGTTTTTGGAAGTTTGGCAACCCCTTTCAATGAAAGTGATTCTTGTCAGTCTCTGCTTGGGGCTACTTGAATAGGACACAAACCATAGAGATAGAACTTGGAACTACATTATTGTCCCAAGTTTCAAAGAGCTAGCACAAACCGTGTTTGATTTCGAGTTCCAGCTATATGTATCGATATAGGAGAAAACAGAGTGAAATCTAAACATGAAAACGGTTACTGCAATGGAACGGTATAACCTAGAAGGACGAAAATTGGTGAGCCAAGTGGGATTGGTGTACTGATCATTACCTGCAAGTGTCATCAATATTGGGTGAAAAAATGTTTGCAGAGATTTCAGGAAACTCGTAGTTTTTTGGAAGCTTGGCAACCCCTTTCAATGAAAGTGATTCTTGTCAGTGTCTGCTTGGGGCTACTTCAATAGGACACAAACCACAGCGATAGAACGTGGAACTACATTATTGTGCCAAGTTTCAAAGAGCTAGCACAAACCGTGTTTGATTTAGAGTTCCAACTACATGTATCCATATAGGAGAAAACAGAGTGAAACCTAAACATGAAAACGGTTACTGAAAAGGAACGGTTTAACCTAGAAGAACGAAATTTGGTGCGCAAAGTGAGATTGGTGAGCTGATCATTACCTTCAAGTATCATCAAGATTGGGTGAAAAAATGTTTGCTGAGATTTCCGGAAACTCTTAGTTTTTTCTAAGCTTGGCAACCCCTTTCAATGAAAGTGATTCTCGTCAATCTGCTTGGGCTACTTCAATAGGACACAAACCATAGCGATGGAACTTGGAACTACATTATTGTTCCAAGTTTCAAAGAGCTAGCACAAACCGTGTTTGATATAGAGTTCCAACTACATATATCCATATAGGAGAAAACAGAGTGAAACCTAAACATGAAAACGGTTACTGCAAAGGAACTGTTTACCTAAAAGAACGAAATTTGGTGAGCCAAGTGGGATTGGTGTACTGATCATTAAATTGAAGAATCATCAAGATTGGGTGAAAAAATGTTTGCTGAGATTTCAGGAAACTCGCAGTTTTTTGGAAGCTTGCCAACCCCTTTCAATGAAAGTGATTCTCGTCAGTCTCTGCTTGCCGCTACATCAATAGGACACAAACCATAGTGATAGAATGTGGAACTACATTATTGTGCCAAGTTTCAAAGAGCTATCACAAACCGTGTTTAATTTCGAGTTCCAAATACATGTATCCATATAGGAGAAAACAGAGTAAAACCTAAACATGAAAACGGTTATTGCAAAGGAACGGTTTAACCTAGAAGAACGAAATTTGGTGAGCCATGTTTGATTGGTGTACTGATCATTACCTGCAAGTGTCATCAATATTGGGTGAAAAAATGTTTGCTGAAATTTCCGGAAACTCGTAGTGTTTTGGAAGCTTGGCAACAACTTTCAATAAAAGTGCTTCTCGTCAGTCTCTGCTTGGGGCTACTTCAATGGGACACAAACCATAGCGATACAACTTGGAACTACATTATTGTGCCAAGTTTCAAAGAGCTAGCACAAACCATGTTTGATTTAGAGTTTCAACTACATGTATCCTTATAGAGAAAACAGAGTGAAACCTAAACATGAAAACGGTTACTGCAAAGGAACGGTTTAACCTAGAAGAGCAAAATTTAGTGAGCCAAGTGCGATTGATGTACTGATCATTACCTGCAAGTATCATCAAGATTGGGTGAAAAAATGTTTCCTGAGATTTCAGGAAACTCCTAGTTTTTTGGAAGCTTGGCAACCCCTTTCAATGAAAGTGATTCTCGTCAATCTCTTCTTTGCGCTACTTCAATAGGACACAAAGCATAGCAATAGAACGTGGAACTACATTATTGTGCCAAGTTTCAAAGAGCTAGCACAAACCGTTTTTGATTTAGAGTTCCAACTACATGTATCCATATAGGAGAAAACAGAGTGAAACTTAAACATGAAAGCGGTTACTGCAAAGGAATGGTTTAAACTAGGAGAACGAAATTTGGTGAGCCAACAGGGATTGCTGTACTGATCTTTACCTGCAAGTATTTTCAAGATTGGGTGAAAAAATGTTTGCTGAGATTTCCGGAAACTCGTAGTTTTTTGGAAACTTGGCAACCCCTTTCAATGAAAGTGATTCTCGTCAGTCTCTGCTTGGGGCTACTTCAATAGGACACAAATCATAGCGATAAAACTTGGAACTATATTATTTTGCCAAGTTTCAAAGAGCTAGGACAAACGGTGTTTGATTTAGAGTTCCAACTACATGTATCCATATAGGAGAAAACAGAGTGAAACCTAAGCATCAAAAGGGTAACTTCAAAGGAACGGTTTAACCTAGAAGAATGAAATTTGGTGAGCCAAGTGGGATTGGTGTGCTGATCATTAAATGGAAGTATCATCAAGTTTGGGTGAAAAAATGTTTCCTGAGATTTCAGGAAACTCGTAGTTTATTGGAAGCTTGGCAACCCCTTTCAATGAACGTGATTCTCGTCTTCTCTGCTTGGGGCTACTTCAATAGGACACAAACCATAGTAATAGAACGTGGAACTACATTATTGTGCCAAGTTTCATAGAGTTAGCACACACCGTGTTTGATTTAGAGTTCCAAATACATGTATCCATATAGGATAAAACAGAGTGAAACCTAAACATGAAATCGGTTCCTGCAAAGGAACGGTTTAACCTAGAAGAAAGAAATTTGATGAGCCAAGTGGGATTGGTGCACTGATCTACCTGCAAGTATCATCAAGATTGGGTGAAAAAATGTTTGCTGAGATTTCTGGAAACTCGTAGTTTTTTGTAAGCTTGGAAACCCCTTTCAATGAAAGTGATTCTCGTCAATCTCTGTTTGGGGCTACTTCAATAGGACACAAAGCATAGCGATAGAACGTGGAACTACATTATTGTGCCAAGTTTCAAAGAGGAGGCACAAACCGTGTTTGATTTAGAGTTCCAACTACATGTATTAATATAGGAGAAAACAGAGTGAAACCTAAACATGAAAACGGTTACTGCAAAGGAACGGTTTAACCTAGAAGAACGAAATTTGGTGAGCCAAGTGGGATTGGTGCACTGTTCATTACCTGCAAGTATCATCAAGATTGGGTGAAAAAATTTCTGCTGAGATTTCAGGAAACTCGTAGTTTTTTGGAAGCTTGGCAACCCCTTTCAATGAAAGTGATTCTCGTCAATCTCTGCTTGGGGCTACTTCAATAGGACACACACCATAGCGATAGAACGTGGAACTACATTATAGTGCCAAGTTTCATAGAGCTAGCACAAACCGTGTTTGATTTTGAGTTCCAACTACATGTATCCATATAGGAGAAAACAGAGTGAAACCTAAACATGAAAACGGTTACTGCAAAGGAACGGTTTAACCTAAAACAATGAAATTTGGTGAGCCAAGTGGGATTCGTGTACTGATCATTAAATGGAAGTATCATCAAGATTTGTTTGAAAAAATGTTTGCTGTGATTTCCGGAAACTCGTAGTTTTTTGGAAGCTTCACAACCCCTTTCAATGAAAGTGATTCTCTTCAGTCTCTTCTTTGGGCTACTTCAATAGGACACAAATCATAGCGATCGTACTTGGAACTACATTATTGTGCCAAGTTTCAAAGAGCTAGCACAAAGCGTGTTTGATATAGAGTTCTAACTGCATGTATCCATATAGAAGAAAACAGAGAGAAACCTAAACATGAAAACAGTTACTGCAAAGGGACGGTTTAACCTAGAAAAACAAAATTTGGTGAGCCAAGAGGGATTGGTGCACTGATCATTACCTGCAAGTATCATCAAGATTGGGTGAAAAAATGTTTGCTGAAATTTCCGGAAACTCGTAGTTTTTTGGAAGCTTGGCAACCCCTTTCAATGAAAGTGACTCTCGTCAGTCTCTGCTTGGGGCTACTTCAATAGGACACAAACCTTAGCGATAGAACTTGGAACTACATTATTTTGCCAAGTTTCAAAGAGCTAGCACAAACCGTGTTTGATTTAGAGTTCCAACTACATGTATTAATATAGGAGAAAACAGAGTGAAACATAAACATGAAAACGGTTATTGCAAAGGAATGGTTTAACCTAGAAGAACGAAATTTGGTGAGCCAAGTGGGATTGGTGCACTGATCTACCCTGCAAGTATCATCAAGATTGGGTGAAAAAATGTTTGCTGAGATTCCTGGAAACTCTTAGTTTTTTGTAAGCTTGGAAACCCCTTTCAATGAAAGTGATTCTCGTCAATCTCTGTTTGGGGCTACTTCAATAGGACACAAAGCATAGCGATAGAACGTGGAACTACATTATTGTGCCAAGTTTCAAAGAGCAGGCACAAACCGTCTTTGATTTAGAGTTCCAACTACATGTATCCATATAGGAGAAAACAGAGTGAAACCTAAACATGAAAACGGTTACTGCAAAGGAACGGTTTAACCTAGAAGAACGAAATTTGGTGAGCCAAGTGGGATTGGTGCACTGATCATTACCTGCAAGTATCATCAAGATTGGGTGAAAAAATGTTTGCTGAGATTTATTGAAACTCGTAGTTTTTTGTAAGCTTGGCAACCCCTTTCAATGAAAGTGATTCTCGTCAATCTCTGCTTGGGGCTACTTCAATTGGACACAAACCATAGCAATAGAACGTGGAACTGGATTATTGTGCCAAGGTTGAAAGAGCTAGCACAAACCGTGTTTGATTTAGAGTTCCAACTACATGTATCCATATCAGAAAAAACAGAGTGAAACCTAAACATGAAAACGGTTACTGCAAAGGAACGGTTTAACCTAGAAGAACGAAATTTGGTGAGCCAAGTGGGATTGGTGCACTGATCATTACCTTCAAGTGTCATCAATGTTGGGTGAAAAAATGTTTCCTGAGATTTCAGGAAACTCGTAGTTTTTTGGAAGCTTGGCAACCCCTTTCAATGAAAGTGATTCTGGTCAATCTCTGCTTGGGGCTACTTCAATATGACACAAACCATAGCGATAGAACTTGGAACTACATTATTGGGCCAAGTTTCAAAGAGCTAGCACAAACCGTGTTTGATTTAGAGTTCCAAATACATGTATCCATATAGGAGAAAACAGAGTGAAAAATAAACATGAAAACGGTTACTGCAAAGGAACGGTTTAACCTAGAAGAACAAAATTTGGTGAGCCAAGTGCGATTGGTGTACTGATCATTAAGTGGAAGTTTCATCAAGATTGGGTGAAAAAATGTTTGCTGAGATTTCAGGAAACTCGTAGTTTTTTGGAAACTTGGCAACCCCTTTCAATGAACGTGATTCTCGTCAGTCGCTGCTTGGGGCTACTTCAATAGGACACAAAACATAGCGATCGAACTTGGAACTACATTATTGTGCCAAGTTTCAACGAGCTAGCACAAACAGTGTTTGATTTAGAGTTCCAACTACATGTATCCATATAGGAGAAAACAGAGTGAAACCTAACCATGATAACGGTTACTGCAAAGGAATGGTTTAACCTAGAAGAACGAAATTTGGTGAGCCAAGTGGGATTGGTGTACTGATCATTACCTGCAAGTGTCATCAATATTGGGTGAAAAAATGTTTCCTGATTTCAGGAAAATCGTCGTTTTTGGAAGTTTGGCAACCCCTTTCAATGAAAGTGATTCTTGTCAGTCTCTGCTTGGGGCTACTTGAATAGGACACAAACCATAGAGATAGAACTTGGAACTACATTATTGTCCCAAGTTTCAAAGAGCTAGCACAAACCGTGTTTGATTTCGAGTTCCAGCTATATGTATCGATATAGGAGAAAACAGAGTGAAATCTAAACATGAAAACGGTTACTGCAATGGAACGGTATAACCTAGAAGGACGAAATTTGGTGAGCCAAGTGGGATTGGTGTACTGATCATTACCTGCAAGTGTCATCAATATTGGGTGAAAAAATGTTTGCTGAGATTTCAGGAAACTCGTAGTTTTTTGGAAGCTTGGCAACCCCATTCAATGAAAGTGATTCTCGTCAGTCTCTGCTTGGGGCTACTTCAATAGGACACAAACCATAGCGATAGAACTTGGAACTACATTATTGTACCAAGTTTCAAAGAGCTAGCACAAACCGTGTTTGATTTAGAGTTCCAACTACATGTATCCATATAGGAGAAAACAGAGTGAAACCTAAACATGAAAACGGTTACTGCAAAGGAATGGTTTAACCTAGAAGAACGAAATTTGGTGAGCCAAGTGGGATTGGTGTACTGATTATTAAATGGAAGTATCATCAAGATTGGGTGAAAAAATGCTTCCTGAGATTTCCGGAAACTCGTAGTTTTTTGGAAGCTTGGCAACCCCTTTCAATGAAAGTGATTCTCGTCTGTCTCTTCTTGGGGCTACTTCAATAGGACACAAACCATACCAATAGAACGTGGAACTATATTATTGTGCCAAGTTTCAAAGAGCTAGCACAAACCGTGTTTGATTTAGAGTTCCAACTACATGTATCCATATAGGAGAAAACAGAGTGAAACCTAAACATGAAATCGGTTACTGCAAAGGAACGGTTTAACCTAGAAGAACGAAATTTGGTGAGCCAAGTGGGATTGGTGCACTGATCTACCTGCAAGTATCATCAAGATTGGGTGAAAAAATGTTTGCTGAGATTCCTGGAAACTCTTAGTTTTTTGTAAGCTTGGAAATCCCTTTCAATGAAAGTGATTCTCGTCAATCTCTGTTTGGGGCTACTTCAATAGGACACAAAGCATAGCGATAGAACGTGGAACTACATTATTGTGCCAAGTTTCAAAGAGCAGGCACAAACCGTCTTTGATTTAGAGTTCCAACTACATGTATCCATATAGGAGAAAACAGAGTGAAACCTACACATGAAAACGGTTACTGCAAAGGAACGGTTTAACCTAGAAGAACGAAATTTGGTGAGCCAAGTGGGATTGGTGCACTGATCATTACCTGCAAGTATCATCAAGATTGGGTGAAAAAATGTTTGCTGAGATTTATTGAAACTCGTAGTTTTTTGTAAGCTTGGCAACCCCTTTCAATGAAAGTAATTCTCGTCAATCTCTGCTTGGGGCTACTTCAATTGGACACAAACCATAGCAATAGAACGTGGAACTGGATTATTGTGCCAAGGTTGAAAGAGCTAGCACAAACCGTGTTTGATTTAGAGTTCCAACTACATGTATCCATATCAGAAAAAACAGAGTGAAACCTAAACATGAAAACGGTTACTGCAAAGGAACGGTTTAACCTAGAAGAACGAAATTTGGTGAGCCAAGTGGGATTGGTGCACTGATCATTACCTTCAAGTGTCATCAATGTTGGGTGAAAAAATGTTTCCTGAGATTTCAGGAAACTCGTAGTTTTTTGGAAGCTTGGCAACCCCTTTCAATGAAAGTGATTCTGGTCAATCTCTGCTTGGGGCTACTTCAATATGACACAAACCATAGCGATAGAACTTGGAACTACATTATTGGGCCAAGTTTCAAAGAGCTAGCACAAACCGTGTTTGATTTAGAGTTCCAAATACATGTATCCATATAGGAGAAAACAGAGTGAAACCTAAACATGAAAACGGGGATACTGCAAAGGAACGGTTTAACCTAGAAGAACGAAATTTGGTGAGCCACGTGGAATTGGTGTACTGATCATTAAATGGAAGTATCACCAAGATTGGGTGAAAAAATGTTTGCTGAGATTTCCGGAAACTCATAGTTTTTTGGAAGCTTGGCAACCCCTTTAAAAAAGTGATTGTCGACAGTCTCTGCTAGGGGTACTTCAATAGGACACAAACCATAGCGATAGAACTTGGAAGTGCACAATTGTACCAAGTTTCAAAGAGCTAGCACAAACCGTGTTTGATTTAGAGTTCCAAATACATGTATCCATATAGGAGAAAACAGAGTGAAACCTAAACATGAAAACGGTTACTGCAAAGGAACGATTTAACCTAGAAGAACAAAATTTAGTGAGCCAATTTGTATTGATGTACTGATCATTACCTGAAAGTATCAAAAGATTGGGTGAAAAAATGTTTGCTGAGATTTCAGGAAACGCGCAGTTTTTTCGAAGCTTGGCAACCCCTTTCTATGAAAGTGATTCTCGTCAGTCTCTGCTTGAGGCTACTTCAATAGGACACAAACCATACTGATAGAACTTTGAACTATATTATTATGCCAAGTTTCAAAGAGATAGCAGAAACCGTGTTTGATTTAGAGTTCCAACTACATGTATCCATATAGGAGAAAACAGAGAGAAACCTAAACATGAAAACGGTTACTGCAAAGGAATGGTTTAACCTAGAAGAACAAAATTTAGTTAGCCAATTGGTATTGATGTACTGATCATTACCTGAAAGTATCATCAAGTTTGGGTGAAAAAATATTTGCTGAGATTTCAGGAAACTCGTAGTTTTTTGGAAGCTTGGCATCCCCTTTCAATGAAAGTGATTCCCATCAGTCTCTGCTTGGCGCTACTTCAATAGGACACAAAGCATAGTGATAGAACGTGGAACTACATTATTGTGCCAAGTTTCAAAGAGCTAGCACAAACCGTGTTTGATTTAGAGTTCCAACTACATGTATCCATATAGGAGAAAACACAGTGAAACCTAAACATGAAAACGGTTACTGCAAAGGAACGGTTTAACTTAAAAGAACGAAATTTGGTGAGCCAAGTGGGATTCGTGTACTGATCATTAAATGGAAGTATGATCAAGATTGGGTGAACAACTGTTAGCTGAGATTTCAGGAAACTCGTAGTTTTTTGGAAGCCTGGCATCCCCTTTCAAGGAAAGTGATTCCCATCAGTCTCTGCTTGGGGCTACTTCAATAGGACACAAACCATAGCGATAGAACTTGGAACTACATTATTGTGCCAAGTTTCAAAGAGCTAGCACAAACCGTGCTTGATTTAGAGTTCCAACTTTATGTATCCATATAGGAGAAAACAGAGTGAAACCTAAACATGAAAACGGTTACTGCAAAGGAACGGTTTAACCTAGAAGAACTAAATTTGGTGAGCCAAGTGGGATTGGTGCACTGATCATTACCTGCAAGTATCATCAAGATTGGGTGAAAAAATGTTTGCTGAGATTTCCGGAAACTCGTAGTTTTTTGGAAGCTTGGCAAACCCTTTCAATAAAATGATTCTAGTCAGTCTCTGCTAGGGGCTACTTCAATAGGACACAAACCGTAGCAATAGAACTTGGAAGTACACAATTGTGCCAAGTTTCAAAGAGCTAGCACAAACCGAGTTTGATTTAGAGTTCCAAATACATGTATCCATATAGGAGAAAACAGAGTGAAACCTAAACATGAAAACGGTTACTGCAAAGGAATGGTTTAACCTAGAAGAACAAAATTTAGTAAGCCAATTGGTATTATGTACTGATCATTACCTGAAAGTATCATCAAGTTTGGGTTAAAAAATGTTTGCTGAGATTTCAGGAAACTCGTAGTTTTTTGGAAGCTTGGCATCCCCTTTCAATGAAAGTGATTCCCATCAGTCTCTGCTTGGCGCTACTTCAATAGGACACAAAGCATAGCGAGAGAAAGTGGAACTACATTATTGTGCCAAGTTTCAAAGAGCTAGCACAAACCGTGTTTGATTTAGAGTTCCAACTACATGTATCCATATAGGAGAAAACAGAGTGAAACCTAAACATGAAAACGGTTACTGCAAAGGAACGGTTTAACCGAGAAGAACTAAATTTGGTGCGCCAAGTGGGATTCGTGCACTGATCATTAAATGGAAGTATCATCAAGATTCGTGAAAAATGTTTGCTGAGATTTCCGGAAACTCGTAGTTTTTTGTAAGCTTGGCAACCCCTTTCAATGAATGTGATTCTCGTCAATCTCTGCTTGGCGCTACTTCAATAGGACACAAACCATAGCGATAGAACTTGGAACTACATTATTGTGCCAAGTTTCAAAGAGCTACCACAAACCGTGTTTGATTTAGAGTTCCAAATACATGTATCCATCTAGTAGAAAACAGAGTGAAACCTAAAATTGAAAACAGTTACTGCAAAGGAACGGTTTAACCTAGAAGAAAGAAATTTGGTGAGCCTAGTGGGATTGGTGTACTGATCATTACCTGCCAATGTCATCAATATTGGGTGAAAAAATGTTTGCTGAGATTTCCGGAAACTCGTAGTTTTTTGGAAGCTTGGCAACCCCTTTCAATGAAAGTGATTCTCGTCAGTCTCTGCTTGGGGCTACTTCAATAGGACACAAACCATAGCGATAGAACTTGGAACTACATTGTTTTGCCAGGTTTCAAAGAGCTAGCACAAACCGTGTTTGATTTAGAGTTCCAACTACATGTATCCATATAGGAGAAAACAGAGTGAAACCTAAACATGAAAACGGTTACTGCAAAGGAACGGTTTAACCTAAAAGAACGAAATTTGGTGAACCAAGTGTGATTGGTGTACTGATCATTAAGTGGAAGTATCATCAAGATTGGGCGAAAAAATGTTTGCTGAGATTTCCTGAAACTCGTAGTTTTTTGGAATCATGTCAACCCCTTTCAATGAAAGTGATTGTCGTCAGTCTCTGCTAGGGGTACTTCAATAGGACACAAACCGTAGTGATAGAACTTGGAAGTACACAATTGTGCCAAGTTTCAAAGAGCTAGCACAAACCGTGTTTGATTTAGAGTTCCAAATACATGTATCCATATAGGAGAAAACAGAGTGAAACCTAAACATGAAAACGGTTACTGCAAAGGAACGGTTTAACCTAGAAGAACAAAATTTAGTGCGCCAATTGGTATTGATGTACTGATCATTACCTGAAAGTATCATCAAGATTGGGTGAAAAAAATGTTTGCTGAGATTTCAGGAAACCCGCATTTTTTTCGAAGCTTGGCAACCCCTTTTATTGAAAGTGATTCTCGTCAGTCTCTGCTAGGGGTACTTCAATAGGACACAAACCGTAGTGATAGAACTTGGAAGTACACAATTGTGCCAAGTTTCAAAGAGCTAGCACAAACCGTGTTTGATTTAGAGTTCCAACTACATGTATCCATATAGGAGAAAACAGAGTGAAACCTAAACATGAAAACGGTTAGTGCAAAGGAATGGTTTAACCTAGAAGAACAAAATTTGGTGAGCCAAGTGGGATAGGTGCACTGATCATTAAATGGAAGTATCATCAAGATTGGGTGAAAAAATATTTCCTGAGATTTCAGGAAACTTGTAGTTTTTTGGAAACTTGGCAACCCCTTTAAATGAAAGTGATTCTCGTCAGTCTCTGCTTGGGGATACTTCAATAGGACACAAACCGTAGCCATAGAATGTGGAAATACATTATTGTGCCAAGTTTCAAAGAGCTAGCACAAAAAGTGTTTGATTTAGAGTTCCAAATACATGTACCCATATAGGAGAAAACAGAGTGAAACCTAAACATGAAAACGTGTTACTGCAAAGGAACGGTTTAACCTAGAAGAACGAAATTTGGTGAGCCAAGTGGGATTGGTGTAGTGATAATTACCTGCAAGTGTCATCAATATTGGGTGAAAAAATGTTTCCTGATTTCAGGAAACTCGTCGTTTTTTGGAAGCTTGGCAACCCCTTTCAATGAAAGTGATTCTTGTCAGTCTCTGCTTGGGGCTACTTGAATAGGACACAAACCATAGCGATCGAACTAGGAACTGCAGTATTGTGCCAAGTTTCAAAGAGCTAGCACAAACCGTGTTTGATTTAGTGTTCCAGCTACATGTATAGATATAGTAGAAAACAGAGTGAAACCTAAACATGAAAGCGGTTACTGCAAAGGAATTGTTTAAACTAGGAGAAGGAAATTTGGTGAGCCAACTCGGAATGCTGTACTGATCATTACCTGCAGGTATCTTCAAGACTGGGTGAAAAAATATTTGCTGAGATTTCCAGCAACTGGTAGTTTTTTGGAAGCTTGGCAACCCATTTCAATGAAAGTGATACTCGTCAGTCTCTGCTTGGCTCTACTTCAATAGGACACAAACCATAGCGATAGAACTTGGAACTGCAGTATTGTGCCAAGTTTCAAAGAGCTAGCACAAACCGTGTTTGATTTCGAATTCCAACTATATGTATCCATATAGGAGAAAACAGAGTGAAACCTAAACATGAAAACGGTTACTGCAAAGGAACGGTTTAACCTAGAAGAACAAAATTTGGTGAGCCAAGTGCGATTGGTGTACTGATCATTAAGTGGAAGTATCATCAAGATTGGGTGAAAAAATGTTTGCTGAGATTTCAGGAAACTCGTAGTTTTTTGGAAGCTTGGCATCCCCTTTCAATGAAAGTGATTCCCATCAGTCTCTGCTTGGCGCTACTTCAATAGGACACAAAGCATAGTGATAGAACGTGGAACTACATTATTGTGCCAAGTTTCAAAGAGCTAGCACAAACCGTGTTTGATTTAGAGTTCCAACTACATGTATCCATATAGGAGAAAACAGAGTGAAACCTAAACATGAAAACGGTTACTGCAAAGGAACGGTTTAACTTAAAAGAACGAAATTTGGTGAGCCAAGTGGGATTCGTGTACTGATCATTAAATGGAAGTATGATCAAGATTGGGTGAACAACTGTTACCTGAGATTTCAGGAAACTCGTAGTTTTTTGGAAGCCTGGCATCCCCTTTCAAGGAAAGTGATTCCCATCAGTCTCTGCTTGGGGCTACTTCAATAGGACACAAACCATAGCGATAGAACTTGGAACTACATTATTGTGCCAAGTTTCAAAGAGCTAGCACAAATCGTGCTTGATTTAGAGTTCCAACTATATGTATCCATATAGGAGAAAACAGAGTGAAACCTAAACATGAAAACGGTTACTGCAAAGGAACGGTTTAACCTAGAAGAACTAAATTTGGTGAGCCAAGTGGGATTGGTGCACTGATCATTACCTGCAAGTATCATCAAGATTGGGTGAAAAAATGTTTGCTGAGATTTCCGGAAACTCGTAGTTTTTTGGAAGCTTGGCAACCCCTTTCAATAAAATGATTCTAGTCAGTCTCTGCTAGGGGCTACTTCAATAGGACACAAACCGTAGCAATAGAACTTGGAAGTACACAATTGTGCCAAGTTTCAAAGAGCTAGCACAAACCGAGTTTGATTTAGAGTTCCAAATACATGTATCCATATAGGAGAAAACAGAGTGAAACCTAAACATGAAAACGGTTACTGCAAAGGAATGGTTTAACCTAGAAGAACAAAATTTAGTAAGCCAATTGGTATTATGTACTGATCATTACCTGAAAGTATCATCAAGTTTGGGTTAAAAAATGTTTGCTGAGATTTCAGGAAACTCGTAGTTTTTTGGAAGCTTGGCATCCCATTTCAATGAAAGTGATTCCCATCAGTCTCTGCTTGGCGCTACTTCAATAGGACACAAAGCATAGCGAGAGAAAGTGGAACTACATTATTGTGCCAAGTTTCAAAGAGCTAGCACAAACCGTGTTTGATTTAGAGTTCCAACTACATGTATCCATATAGGAGAAAACAGAGTGAAACCTAAACATGAAAACGGTTACTGCAAAGGAACGGTTTAACCGAGAAGAACTAAATTTGGTGCGCCAAGTGGGATTCGTGCACTGATCATTAAATGGAAGTATCATCAAGATTCGTGAAAAATGTTTGCTGAGATTTCCGGAAACTCGTAGTTTTTTGTAAGCTTGGCAACCCCTTTCAATGAATGTGATTCTCGTCAATCTCTGCTTGGCGCTACTTCAATAGGACACAAACCATAGCGATAGAACTTGGAACTACATTATTGTGCCAAGTTTCAAAGAGCTACCACAAACCGTGTTTGATTTAGAGTTCCAAATACATGTATCCATCTAGTAGAAAACAGAGTGAAACCTAAAATTGAAAACAGTTACTGCAAAGGAACGGTTTAACCTAGAAGAAAGAAATTTGGTGAGCCTAGTGGGATTGGTGTACTGATCATTACCTGCCAATGTCATCAATATTGGGTGAAAAAATGTTTGCTGAGATTTCCGGAAACTCGTAGTTTTTTGGAAGCTTGGCAACCCCTTTCAATGAAAGTGATTCTCGTCAGTCTCTGCTTGGGGCTACTTCAATAGGACACAAACCATAGCGATAGAACTTGGAACTACATTGTTTTGCCAAGTTTCAAAGAGCTAGCACAAACCGTGTTTGATTTAGAGTTCCAACTACATGTATCCATATAGGAGAAAACAGAGTGAAACCTAAACATGAAAACGGTTACTGCAAAGGAACGGTTTAACCTAAAAGAACGAAATTTGGTGAGCCAAGTGTGATTGGTGTACTGATCATTAAGTGGAAGTATCATCAAGATTGGGCGAAAAAATGTTTGCTGAGATTTCCTGAAACTCGTAGTTTTTTGGAATC
>NW_027552435.1:0-93082 GCF_045843805.1 Urocitellus parryii | reverse complement strand
GTTGCCAAGTTTCAAAAAGCTAGCACAAACCCGTGTTTGATTTAGAGTTCCAAATACATGTATCCATATAGGAGAAAACAGAGTGAAACCTAAATATGAAAATGGTTACTGCAAAGGAACGGTTTAACCTAGAAGAAGGAAATTTGGTGAACCAAGTGGGACTGGTGGTGCTGATCATTACCTACAAGTATCATCAAGATTGGGTGAAAAATGTTTGCTGGGATTTCAGGAAACTCGCAGTTTTTTGGAAGCTTGAAACCCCTTCCAATGAATGTGATTCTCGTCAGTCTCTGCTTGGGGCTACTTCAATAGGACACCAAACCACAGCGATAGAACTTGGAACTACATTATTGTGCAAAGTTTCAAAGAGCTAGCCACAAACCGTGTTTGATTTAGAGTTCCAACTACATGTATCCATATAGGAGAAAACAGAGTGAAACCTAAACATGAAAACGGTTACTGCAAAGGAACGGTTCAACCTAGAAGAACGAAATTTGGTGGCGCCAAGTGGGACTGGTGTACTGATCATTACCTGCAAGTATCGTCAAGATTGGGTGAAAAAATGTTTGCTGAGATTTCAGGAAATTCGTAGTTTTTTGGAAGCTTGGCAACAGCTTCCAATGAATGTGATTCTCGTCAGTCTCTGCTTGGGGCTACATCCATAGGACAAAAACCATAGCGATAGAACTTGGAACAACATTATTGTGCCAAGTTTCAAACAGCAAGCTCAAACCGTATTTGATTAAGAGTTCCAACTACATGTATCCATATAGGACAAAACAGAGTGAAACCTAAACATGAAAACCGGTTACTGCAAAGGAACGGTTTAACCTAGAAGAACGAAATTTGGTGAGCCTAGTGGGATTGGTGTACTGATCATGACCTGCCAGTACCATCAAGATTGGGTGAAAAAATGTTTGCTGAGATTTCAGGAAACTCGTCGTTTTTAGGAAGCTTGGCAACCCCTTCCAATGAATGTGATTCTCGTCAGTCTCTGCTTGGGGCTACTTCCTAGGACTCAAACCATAGCGATAGAACTTGGATCTACATTATTGTGCCAAGTTTCAAGAGCTAGCACAAACCGTGTTTGATTTAGAGTTCCAACAACATGTATCCATAGAGGAGAAAACAGAGTGAAACCTAAACATGAAAACTCTTACTGCAAAGGAACGGTTCAACCTAGAAGAACGAAATTTGGTGAGCCTTGTGGGATTGGTATACTGATCATTACCTGCAAGTATCATCAAGATTGGGTGAAAAAATGTTGCTGAGATTTCAGGAAACTCGTAGTTTTTTGGAAGCTTGGCAACCACTTTAAATGAACGTGATTCTCGTCAGTCTCTGCTTGGGTCTACTTCCATAGGACACAAACCATAGCGAGAGAACTTGGAACTACATTATTGTGCCAAGTGTCAAAGACCTAGCGCAAACCGTGTTTGATTTAGAGTTCCAACTACATGTATCCATATAGGAGAAAACAGAGTGAAACCTAAACATGAAAACGGTTACTGCAAAGGAACGGTTTAACCTAGATGGACGAAATTTGATGATGCCAAGTGCCATTGGTATACTGATCATTACCTGCAAGTATCATCAAGATTGGGTTGGAAAAAATATTTGCTGAGATTTCAGGAAACTCGTAGTTTTTTGGAGCTTGGCAATCCCTTTCAATGAATGTGATTCTCGTCAGTCTCTGCTTGGGGCTACTTCAATAGGACACAAACCATAGCGATAGAACTTGGAACTATATTATTGTGCCAAGTTTCAAAGAGCTAACAGAAACCGTGTTTGATTTAGAGTTCCAACTACATGTATCCATATCGGAGAAAACAGAGTGGAACTAAACATGAAAACGGTTACTGCAAAGGAACGGTTTAACCTAGAAGAACGAAATTTGGTGAGCCAAGTGGGATTGGTGTACTGATCATTACCTGCAAGTATCATCAAGAATGGGTGAAAAATTGTTTGCTGAGATTTCAGGAAACTCGTAGTTTTATGGAAGATTGGCAACCCCTTTAAATGAAGTGATTCTCGTCAGTCTCTGCTTGTGGGGCTACTTCCATAGGACACAAACCATAGCGATAGAAACTTGTAACTACATTATTGTGCCAAGTTTCAAAGAGCTAGGCACAAACCGTGTTTGATTTAGAGTTCCAACTACATGTATCCATATAGGAGAAAACAGAGTTAACTAAACATGAAAAAGAGTTACTGCAAAAGTAACGGTTTAACCTAGAAGAACGAAATTTGGAGCCCAAGTGGGACTGGTGTACTGATCATCCCTGCAAATATCATCAAAGATTGGGTGAAAAAATGTTTGCTGAGATTTCAGGAAACTCGTAGTTTTTGGAAGCTTGGCAACCCTTCCAATGAATGTGATTCTCGTCAGTCTCTGCTTGGGGCTACTTCAATAGGACACAAACCATAGCGATAGAACTTGGAACTACATTATTGTGCCAAGTTTCAAAGAGCTAGCACAAACCGTGTTTGATTTAGAGTTCCAACTACATGTATCCATATAGGAGAAAACAGAGTGAAACCTAAACATGAAAACGGTTACTGCAAAGGAACGGTTTAACCTAGAAGAACGAAATTTGGTGAGCCAAGTGGGACTGGTGTCCTGATCATTACATGCACGTATCATCAAGATTGGGTGAAAAAATGTTTGCTGAGATTTCAGGAAACTCGTAGTTTGTAGGAAGCTTGGCAACCCCTTCCAATGAATGTGATTCTCGTCAGTCTCTGCTTGGGGCTACTTCCATAGGACACAAACCATAGCGATAAGAACTTGGATCTACATTGTTGTGCCAAGTTTCAAAGAGCTAGCACAACGTGTTTGATTTAGAGTTCCAACTACATGTATCCATATAGGAGAAAACAGAGTTGAAACCTAAACATGAAAACGGTTACTGGCAAAGGAACGTTTAACCTAGAAGAAATGAAATTTGGTGAGCCAAGTGGGACTGGTGAACTGATCATTACCTGCCAGTATCATCAAGATTGGGTGAAAAAATGTTTGCTGAGATTTCAGGAAACTCGTAGTTTTTTGGAAGCTTGGCAACCCTTCCAATGAATGTGATTCTCGTCAGTCTCTGCTTGGCGCTACTTCCATAGGACACAAACCATAGCGATAGAACTTGGAACTACATTATTGTGCCAAGTTTCAAAAAGCTAGCACAAACCGTGTTTGATTTAGAGTTCCAAATACATGTATCCCTATAGGAGAAAACAGAATGAAACCAAAACATGAAAACGGTTACTGCAAAGGAACTGTTTAACCTAGAAGAACGAAATTTGGTGAGCCAAGTGGGATTGGTGTAGCTGATCATTACCTGCAAGTTATCGTCAAGATTAGGTGAAAAAATGTTTGCTGAGATTTCAGGAAACTCGTAGTTTTTTGAATCTTGGCAACCCCTTTCAATGAATGTGATTCTCGTCAGTCTCTGCTTGGTGCTACTTAAATAGGGACACAAACCATAGCGATAGAACTTGGAACTACATTATTTGTGCCAAGGTTCAAAGAGCTAACAGAAACCGTGTTTGATTTAGAGTTCCAAATACATGTATCCATATAGGAGAAAACAGAGTGAAACCTAAACATGAAACGGTTACTGCAAAGGAACGGTTTAACCTAGAAGAACGAAATTTGGTGAGCCAAGTTGGACTCGTGTGCTGATCATACCTACCTGCAAGTATCATCAAGATGGGTGAAAAAAATGTTGCTGGGATTTCAGGAAACTCGCAGTTTTTTGGAAGCTTGGGAACCCCTTCCAATGAATGTGATTCTCGTCAGTCTCTGCTTGGGGCTACTTCAATAGGACACAAAACAACAGCGATAGAACTTGGAACTACATTATTGTGCAAAGTTTCAAAGAGCTAGCACAAACCGTGTTTGATTTAGAGTTCCAACTACATGTATCCATATAGGAGAAAACAGAGTGAAACCTAAACATGAAAACGGTTACTGCAAAGGAACGGTTTAACCTAGAAGAACGAAATTTGGTGAGCCAAGTGGGACTGTGTACTGATCATTACCTGCAAGTATCGTCAAGATTGGGTGAAAAAATGTTTGCTGAGACTTCATAAAATTCGTAGTTTTTTTGGAAGCTTGGCAACCCCTTCCAATGAATGTGATTCTCGTCAGTCTCTGCTTGGGGCTACATCCATAGAACACGAATCATAGCGATAGAACTTGGAACAACATTATTGTGCCATGTTTCAAACAGCTAGCACAAACCGTATTTGATTAAGAGTTCCAACTACATGTATCATATAGGAGAAAACAGAGTGAAACCTAAACATGAAAACGGTTACTGCAAAGGAACGGTTTAACCTAGAAGAACGAACATTTGGTGAGCCTAGTGGGATTGGTGTACTGATATTACCTGCAAGTATCATCAAGATTGGGTGAAAAAATGTTTGCTGAGATTTCAGGAAACTCGTAGTTTTTTGGAAGCTTGGCAACCCCTTTCAATGAAAGTGATTCTCGTCAGTCTCTGCTTGGGGATACTTCCATAGGACACAAAGCATAGCGATAGAACTTGGAACTACATTATTGTGCCAAGTTTCAAAGAGCTAGCACAAACAGTTTGATTTAGAGTTCCAACTACATGTATCCATATAGGAGAAAACAGAGTGAAACCTAAACATGAAAACGGTTACTGCAAAGGAACGGTTTAACAAAGAAGAACGAAATTTGGTGAGCCTAGTGGGATTGGTGTACTGATCATTACCTCCAAGTATCATCAAGATTGGGTGAAAAAATGTTTGCTGAGATTTCAGGAAACTCGTAGTTTTTTTGGAAGCTGGCAACCCCTTTCAATTAAAGTGATTCTCTGTCAGTCTCTGCTTGGGGCTACTTCCATAGGACACAAACCATAGCGATAGAACTTGGAACTACATTTTTGTGGCCAAGTTTCAAAGAGCTAGCACAAACCGTGTTTGATTTAGAGTTCCAACTACATGTATCCATATAGGAGAAAACAGAGTGAAACCTAAACATGAAACGGTTACTGCAAAGGAACGGTTTAACCTAGAAGAACGAAATTTGGTGAGCCAAGTGGGACTGTGTGTCCTGATCATTACATGCAAGTATCATCAGGATTGTGTGAAAAAATGTTTGCTGAGATTTCAGGAAACTCGGAGTTTTTTGGAAGCTTGGCAACCCCTTCCAATGAATGTGATTCTCGTCAGTCTCTGCTTTCGGCTACTTCAATAGGACACAAACCATAGCGATCGAACTTGGAACTACATTATTGTGCCAAGTTTCAAAGAGCTAGCACAAACCGTTTTTGATTTAGAGTTCCAACTACATGTATCCATAAAGGAGAAAACAGAGTGAACCTAAACATGAAAACGGTTACTGCAAAGGAACGGTTTAACCTAGAAGAAACGAAATTTGGTGAGCCAAGTGGGATTGGTTTTACTGATCATTACATGCCAGTACCATCAAGATTGGGTGAAAAAAATGTTTGCTGAGATTTCAGGGAACTCGTAGTTTTTTGGAAGCTTGGCAACCCCTTTCAATAAAAGTGATTCTCGTCAGTCTCTGCTTGGGGCTACTTCAATAGGACACAATCCATAGCAATAGAACTTGGAACTACATTATTGTGCCAAGTTTCAAAGAGCTAACAGAAACGGTGTTTGATTTAGAGTTCCAACTACATGTATCCATATAGGAGAAAACAGAGTGAAACCTAAACATGAAAACGGTTACTGCAAAGGAACGTTTAATCTAGGAAGAACGAAATTTGGTGAGCCTAGTGGGATTGGTGTACTGATCATTACCTGCAAGTATCATCAAGATTGGGTGAAAAATGTTTGCTGAGATTTCAGTAAACTCGTAGTTTTTTGGAAGCTTGGCAACCCCTTTCAATGAAAGTGATTCTCGTCAGTCTCTGCTTGGGCTACTTCCGTAGGACACAAACCATAGCGATAGAACTTGGAACTACATTATTGTGCCAAGTTTCAAAGACCTAGCACAAACCGTGTTTGATTTAGAGTTCCAAATACATGTATCCATATAGAGAGAAAACAGAGTGAAACCTAAACATGAAAACGGTTACTGCAAAGGAACGGATTAACCTAGAAGAACGAAATTTGGTGAGCCTAGTGGGATTGGTGTACTGATCATTACCTCCAAGTATCATCAAGATTGGGTGAAAAAATGTTTGCTGAGATTTCAGGAAACTCGTAGTTTTTGGAAGCTTGGCAACCCCTTTCAATTAAAGTGATTCTCGTCAGTCTCTGCTTGGGGCTACTTCCATAGGACACAAACCATAGCGATAGAACTTGGAACTACATTTTTGTGCCAAGTTTCAAAGAGCTAGCACAAACCGTGTTTGATTTAGAGTTCCAACTACATGTATCCATATAGGAGAAAACAGAGTGAAACTAAACATGAAAACGGTTACTGCAAAGAGAACGGTTTAACCTAGAAGAACGAAATTTGTGAGCCAAGTGGGACTGGTGTCCTGATCATTACATGCAAGTATCATCAAGATTGTGTGAAAAAATGTTTGCTGAGATTTCAGGAAATTCGTAGTTTTTTGGAAGCTTGGCAACCCCTTCCAATGAATGTGATTCTCGTCAGTCTCTGCTTGGGGCTACTTCAATAGGACACAAACCATAGCGATAGAACTTGGAACTACATTATTGTGCCAAGTTTCAAAGAGCTAGCACAAACCGTTTTTGATTTAGAGTTCCAACTACATGTATCCATATAGGAGAAAACAGAGTGAAACCTAAACATGAAAACGGTTACTGCAAAGGAACGGTTTAACCTAGAAGAACGAAATTTGGTGAGCCAAGTGGGATTGGTTTACTGATCATTACATGCCAGTACCATCAAGATTGGGTGAAAAAATGTTTGCTGAGATTTCAGGGAACTCGTAGTTTTTTGGAAGCTTGGCAACCCCTTTCAATGAAAGTGATTCTCGTCAGTCTCTGCTTGGGGCTACTTCAATAGGACACAATCCATAGCAATAGAACTTGGAACTACATTATTGTGCCAAGTTTCAAAGAGCTAACAGAAACGGTGTTTGATTTAGAGTTCCAACTACATGTATCCATATAGGAGAAAACAGAGTGAAACCTAAACATGAAAACGGTTACTGCAAAGGAACGGTTTAATCTAGAAGAACGAAATTTGGTGAGCCTAGTGGGATTGGTGTACTGATCATTACCTGCAAGTATCATCAAGATTGGGTGAAAAAATGTTTGCTGAGATTTCAGTAAACTCGTAGTTTTTTGGAAGCTTGGCAACCCCTTTCAATGAAAGTGATTCTCGTCAGTCTCTGCTTGGGGCTACTTCCATAGGACACAAACCATAGCGATAGAACTTGGAACTACATTATTGTGCCAAGTTTCAAAGACCTAGCACAAACCGTGTTTGATTTAGAGTTCCAACTACATGTATCCATATAGGAGAAAACAGAGTGAAACCCTTACATGAAAACGGTTACTGCAAAGGAACGGATTAACCTAGAAGAACGAAATTTGGTGAGCCAAGTGGGACTGGTGTCCTTATCATTACATGCACGTATCATCAAGATTGGGTGAAAAAATGTTTGCTGAGATTTCAGGAAACTCATCGTTTTTAGGAAGCTTGGCAACCCCTTCCAATGAATGTGATTCTCGTCAGTCTCTGCTTGGCGCTACTTCCATAGGACACAAACCATAGCGATAGAACTTGGATCTACATTTTTGTGCCAAATTTCAAAGAGCTAGCACAAACCGTGTTTGATTTAGAGTTCCAACTACATGTATCCATATAGGAGAAAACAGAGTGAAACCTAAACATGAAAACGGTTACTGCAAAGGAACGGTTTAACCTAGAAGAATGAAATTTGGTGAGCCAAGTGGGACTGGTGTACTGATCATTACCTGCCAGTATCATCAAGATTGGGTGAAAAAATGTTTGCTGAGATTTCAGGAAACTCGTAGTTTTTTGGAAGCTTGGCAACCCCTTCCAATGAATGTGATTCTCGTCAGTCTCTGCTTGGCGCTACTTCAATAGGACACAAACCATAGCGATAGAACTTGGAACTACATTATTGTGCCAAGTTTCAAAAGCTAGCACAAACCGTGTTTGATTTAGAGTTCCAAATACATGTATCCATATAGGAGAAAACAGAATGAAACCAAAACATGAAAACGGTTACTGCAAAGGAACTGTTTAACCTAGAAGAGCGAAATTTGGTGAGCCAAGTGGGATTGGTGTACTGATCATTACCTGCAAGTATCGTCAAGATTAGGTGAAAAAATGTTTGCTGAGATTTCAGGAAATTCGTAGTTTTTTGGAAGTTTGGCAACCCCTTTCAATGAATGTGATTCTCGTCAGTCTCTGCTTGGTGCTACTTAAATAGGACACAAACCATAGTGATAGAACTTGGAACTACATTATTGTGCCAAGGTTCAAAGAGCTAACAGAAACCGTGTTTGATTTAGAGTTCCAAATACATGTATCCATATAGGAGAAAACAGAGTGAAACCTAAACATGAAAAAGGTTTCTGCAAAGGAACGGTTTAACCTAGAAGAACGAAATTTGGTGAGCCAAGTGGGACTGGTGTACTGATCATTACCTGCCAGTATCATCAAGATTGGGTGAAAAAATGTTTGCTGGGATTTCAGGAAACTCGCAGTTTTTTGGAAGCTTGGGAATCCCTTCCAATGAATGTGATTCTCGTCAGTCTCTGCTTGGGGCTACTTCAATAGGACACAAACCACAGCGATAGAACTTGGAACTACATTATTGTGCCAAGTTTCAAAGACCTAGCACAAACCGTGTTTGATTTAGAGTTCCAACTACATGTATATGGATATGTTTGATTTAGAGTTCCAACTACATGTATATGGATAGGAGAAAACAGAGTGAAACCTAAACATGAAAACGGTTACTGCAAAGGAACGGTTTAACCTAGAAGAACAAAATTTGGTGAGCCAAGTGGGACTGGTGTCCTTATCATTACATGCACGTATCATCAAGATTGGGTGAAAAAATGTTTGCTGAGATTTCAGGAAACTCATCGTTTTTAGGAAGCTTGGCAAACCCCTTCCAATGAATGTGATTCTCGTCAGTCTCTGCTTGGGGCTACTTCCATAGGACACAAACCATAGCGATAGAACTTGGATCTACATTTTTGTGCCAAATTTCAAAGAGCTAGCACAAACCGTGTTTGATTTAGAGTTCCAACTACATGTATCCATATAGGAGAAAACAGAGTGAAACCTAAACATGAAAACGGTTACTGCAAAGGAACGGTTTAACCTAGAAGAATGAAATTTGGTGAGCCAAGTGGGACTGGTGTACTGATCATTACCTGCCAGTATCATCAAGATTGGGTGAAAAAATGTTTGCTGAGATTTCAGGAAACTCGTAGTTTTTTGGAAGCTTGGCAACCCCTTCCAATGAATGTGATTCTCGTCAGTCTCTGCTTGGCGCTACTTCAATAGGACACAAACCATAGCGATAGAACTTGGAACTACATTATTGTGCCAAGTTTCAAAAAGCTAGCACAAACCGTGTTTGATTTAGAGTTCCAAATACATGTATCCATATAGGAGAAAACAGAATGAAACCAAAACATGAAAACGGTTACTGCAAAGGAACTGTTTAACCTAGAAGAGCGAAATTTGGTGAGCCAAGTGGGATTGGTGTACTGATCATTACCTGCAAGTATCGTCAAGATTAGGTGAAAAAATGTTTGCTGAGATTTCAGGAAACTCGTAGTTTTTTGGAAGTTTGGCAACCCCTTTCAATGAATGTGATTCTCGTCAGTCTCTGCTTGGTGCTACTTAAATAGGACACAAACCATAGTGATAGAACTTGGAACTACATTATTGTGCCAAGGTTCAAAGAGCTAACAGAAACCGTGTTTGATTTAGAGTTCCAAATACATGTATCCATATAGGAGAAAACAGAGTGAAACCTAAACATGAAAACGGTTTCTGCAAAGGAACGGTTTAACCTAGAAGAACGAAATTTGGTGAGCCAAGTGGGACTGGTGTGCTGATCATTACCTGCAAGTATCATCAAGATTGGGTGAAAAAATGTTTGCTGGGATTTCAGGAAACTCGCAGTTTTTTGGAAGCTTGGGAACCCCTTCCAATGAATGTGATTCTCGTCAGTCTCTGCTTGGGGCTACTTCAATAGGACACAAACCACAGCGATAGAACTTGGAACTACATTATTGTGCAAAGTTTCAAAGAGCTAGCACAAACCGTGTTTGATTTAGAGTTCCAACTACATGTATCCATATAGGAGAAAACAGAGTGAAACCTAAACATGAAAACGGTTACTGCAAAGGAACGGTTTAACCCTAGAAGAACGAAATTTGGTGAGCCAAGTGGGACTGGTGTACTGATCATTACCTGCAAGTATCGTCAAGATTGGGTGAAAAAATGTTTGCTGAGACTTCAGGAAATTCGTAGTTTTTTGGAAGCTTGGCAACCCCTTCCAATGAATGTGATTCTCGTCAGTCTCTGCTTGGGGCTACATCCATAGAACACGAATCATAGCGATAGAACTTGGAACAACATTATTGTGCCAAGTTTCAAACAGCTAGCACAAACCGTATTTGATTAAGAGTTCCAACTACATGTATCCATATAGGAGAAAACAGAGTGAAACCTAAACATGAAAACGGTTACTGCAAAGGAACGGTTTAACCTAGAAGAACGAAATTTGGTGAGCCTAGTGGGATTGGTGTACTGATCATTACCTGCAAGTATCATCAAGATTGGGTGAAAAAATGTTTGCTGAGATTTCAGGAAACTCGTAGTTTTTTTGGAAGCTTGGCAACCCCTTTCAATGAAAGTGATTCTCGTCAGTCTCTGCTTGGGGATACTTCCATAGGACACAAACCACAGCGATAGAACTTGGAACTACATTATTGTGCAAAGTTTCAAAGAGCTAGCACAAACCGTGTTTGATTTAGAGTTCCAACTACATGTATCCATATAGGAGAAAACAGAGTGAAACCTAAACATGAAAACGGTTACTGCAAAGGAACGGTTTAACCTAGAAGAACGAAATTTGGTGAGCCAAGTGGGACTGGTGTACTGATCATTACCTGCAAGTATCGTCAAGATTGGGTGAAAAAATGTTTGCTGAGACTTCAGGAAATTCGTAGTTTTTTGGAAGCTTGGCAACCCCTTCCAATGAATGTGATTCTCGTCAGTCTCTGCTTGGGGCTACATCCATAGAACACGAATCATAGCGATAGAACTTGGAACAACATTATTGTGCCAAGTTTCAAACAGCTAGCACAAACCGTATTTGATTAAGAGTTCCAACTACATGTATCCATATAGGAGAAAACAGAGTGAAACCTAAACATGAAAACGGTTACTGCAAAGGAACGGTTTAACCTAGAAGAACGAAATTTGGTGAGCCTAGTGGGATTGGTGTACTGATCATTACCTGCAAGTATCATCAAGATTGGGTGAAAAAATGTTTGCTGAGATTTCAGGAAACTCGTAGTTTTTTGGAAGCTTGGCAACCCCTTTCAATGAAAGTGATTCTCGTCAGTCTCTGCTTGGGGATACTTCCATAGGACACAAAGCATAGCGATAGAACTTGGAACTACATTATTGTGCCAAGTTTCAAAGAGCTAGCACAAACCGTGTTTGATTTAGAGTTCCAACTACATGTATCCATATAGGAGAAAACAGAGTGAAACCTAAACATGAAAACGGTTACTGCAAAGGAACGGTTTAACAAAGAAGAACGAAATTTGGTGAGCCTAGTGGGATTGGTGTACTGATCATTACCTGCCAGTATCATCAAGATTGGGTGAAAAAATGTTTGCTGAGATTTCAGGAAACTCGTAGTTTTTTGGAAGCTTGGCAACCCCTTTCAATTAAAGTGATTCTCGTCAGTCTCTGCTTGGGGCTACTTCCATAGGACACAAACCATAGCGATAGAACTTGGAACTACATTTTTGTGCCAAGTTTCAAAGAGCTAGCACAAACCGTGTTTGATTTAGAGTTCCAACTACATGTATCCATATAGGAGAAAACAGAGTGAAACCTAAACATGAAAACGGTTACTGCAAAGGAACGGTTTAACCTAGAAGAACGAAATTTGGTGAGCCAAGTGGGACTGGTGTCCTGATCATTACATGCAAGTATCATCAAGATTGTGTGAAAAAATGTTTGCTGAGATTTCAGGAAACTCGGAGTTTTTGGAAGCTTGGCAACCCCTTCCAATGAATGTGATTCTCGTCAGTCTCTGCTTTCGGCTACTTCAATAGGACACAAACCATAGCGATAGAACTTAGAACTACATTATTGTGCCAAGTTTCAAAGAGCTAGCACAAACCGTTTTTGATTTAGAGTTCCAACTACATGTATCCATATAGGAGAAAACAGAGTGAAACCTAAACATGAAAACGGTTACTGCAAAGGAACGGTTTAACCTAGAAGAACGAAATTTGGTGAGCCAAGTGGGATTGGTTTACTGATCATTACATGCCAGTACCATCAAGATTGGGTGAAAAAATGTTTGCTGAGATTTCAGGGAACTCGTAGTTTTTTGGAAGCTTGGCAACCCCTTTCAATGAAAGTGATTCTCGTCAGTCTCTGCTTGGGGCTACTTCAATAGGACACAATCCATAGCAATAGAACTTGGAACTACATTATTGTGCCAAGTTTCAAAGAGCTAACAGAAACGGTGTTTGATTTAGAGTTCCAACTACATGTATCCATATAGGAGAAACAGAGTGAAACCTAAACATGAAAACGGTTACTGCAAAGGAACGGTTTAATCTAGAAGAACGAAATTTGGTGAGCCTAGTGGGATTGGTGTACTGATCATTACCTGCAAGTATCATCAAGATTGGGTGAAAAAATGTTTGCTGAGATTTCAGTAAACTCGTAGTTTTTTGGAAGCTTGGCAACCCCTTTCAATGAAAGTGATTCTCGTCAGTCTCTGCTTGGGGCTACTTCCATAGGACACAAACCATAGCGATAGAACTTGGAACTACATTTTTGTGCCAAGTTTCAAAGAGCTAGCACAAACCGTGTTTGATTTAGAGTTCCAACTACATGTATCCATATAGGAGAAAACAGAGTGAAACTAAACATGAAAACGGTTACTGCAAAGGAACGGTTTAACCTAGAAGAACGAAATTTGGTGAGCCAAGTGGGACTGGTGTCCTGATCATTACATGCAAGTATCATCAAGATTGTGTGAAAAAATGTTTGCTGAGATTTCAGGAAACTCGTAGTTTTTTGGAAGCTTGGCAACCCCTTCCAATGAATGTGATTCTCGTCAGTCTCTGCTTGGGGCTACTTCAATAGGACACAAACCATAGCGATAGAACTTGGAACTACATTATTGTGCCAAGTTTCAAAGAGCTAGCACAAACCGTTTTGATTTAGAGTTCCAACTACATGTATCCATATAGGAGAAAACAGAGTGAAACCTAACATGAAAACGGTTACTGCAAAGGAACGGTTTAACCTAGAAGAACGAAATTTGGTGAGCCAAGTGGGATTGGTTTACTGATCATTACATGCCAGTACCATCAAGATTGGGTGAAAAAATGTTTGCTGAGATTTCAGGGAACTCGTAGTTTTTGGAAGCTTGGCAACCCCTTCCAATGAAAGTGATTCTCGTCAGTCTCTGCTTGGGGCTACTTCAATAGGACACAATCCATAGCAATAGAACTTGGAACTACATTATTGTGCCAAGTTTCAAAGAGCTAACAGAAACGGTGTTTGATTTAGAGTTCCAACTACATGTATCCATATAGGAGAAAACAGAGTGAAACCTAAACATGAAAACGGTTACTGCAAAGGAACGGTTTAATCTAGAAGAACGAAATTTGGTGAGCCTAGTGGGATTGGTGTACTGATCATTACCTGCAAGTATCATCAAGATTGGGTGAAAAAATGTTTGCTGAGATTTCAGTAAACTCGTAGTTTTTTGGAAGCTTGGCAACCCCTTTCAATGAAAGTGATTCTCGTCAGTCTCTGCTTGGGGCTACTTCCATAGGACACAAACCATAGCGATAGAACTTGGAACTACATTATTGTGCCAAGTTTCAAAGACCTAGCACAAACCGTGTTTGATTTAGAGTTCCAACTACATGTATCCATATAGGAGAAAACAGAGTGAAACCCTTACATGAAAACGGTTACTGCAAAGGAACGGATTAACCTAGAAGAACGAAATTTGGTGAGCCAAGTGGGACTGGTGTCCTTATCATTACATGCACGTATCATCAAGATTGGGTGAAAAAATGTTTGCTGAGATTTCAGGAAACTCATCGTTTTTAGGAAGCTTGGCAACCCCTTCCAATGAATGTGATTCTCGTCAGTCTCTGCTTGGCGCTACTGCCATAGGACACAAACCATAGCGATAGAACTTGGATCTACATTTTTGTGCCAAATTTCAAAGAGCTAGCACAAACCGTGTTTGATTTAGAGTTCCAACTACATGTATCCATATAGGGAGAAAACAGAGTGAAACCTAAACATGAAAACGGTTACTGCAAAGGAACGGTTTAACCTAGAAGAATGAAATTTGGTGAGCCAAGTGGGACTGGTGTACTGATCATTACCTGCCAGTATCATCAAGATTGGGTGAAAAAATGTTTGCTGAGATTTCAGGAAACTCGTAGTTTTTTGGAAGCTTGGCAACCCCTTCCAATGAATGTGATTCTCGTCAGTCTCTGCTTGGCGCTACTTCAATAGGACACAAACCATAGCGATAGAACTTGGAACTACATTATTGTGCCAAGTTTCAAAAAGCTAGCACAAACCGTGTTTGATTTAGAGTTCCAAATACATGTATCCATATAGGAGAAAACAGAATGAAACCAAAACATGAAAACGGTTACTGCAAAGGAACTGTTTAACCTAGAAGAGCGAAATTTGGTGAGCCAAGTGGGATTGGTGTACTGATCATTACCTGCAAGTATCGTCAAGATTAGGTGAAAAATGTTTGCTGAGATTTCAGGAAATTCGTAGTTTTTTGGAAGTTTGGCAACCCCTTTCAATGAATGTGATTCTCGTCAGTCTCTGCTTGGTGCTACTTAAATAGGACACAACCATAGTGATAGAACTTGGAACTACATTATTGTGCCAAGGTTCAAAGAGCTAACAGAAACCGTGTTTGATTTAGAGTTCCAAATACATGTATCCATATAGGAGAAAACAGAGTGAAACCTAAACATGAAAAAGGTTTCTGCAAAGGAACGGTTTAACCTAGAAGAACGAAATTTGGTGAGCCAAGTGGGACTGGTGTACTGATCATTACCTGCCAGTATCATCAAGATTGGGTGAAAAAATGTTTGCTGGGATTTCAGGAAACTCGCAGTTTTTGGAAGCTTGGGAATCCCTTCCAATGAATGTGATTCTCGTCAGTCTCTGCTTGGGGCTACTTCAATAGGACACAAACCACAGCGATAGAACTTGGAACTACATTATTGTGCCAAGTTTCAAAGACCTAGCACAAACCGTGTTTGATTTAGAGTTCCAACTACATGTATATGGATATGTTTGATTTAGAGTTCCAACTACATGTATATGGATAGGAGAAAACAGAGTGAAACCTAACATGAAAACGGTTACTGCAAAGGAACGGTTTAACCTAGAAGAACAAAATTTGGTGAGCCAAGTGGGACTGGTGTCCTTATCATTACATGCACGTATCATCAAGATTGGGTGAAAAAATGTTTGCTGAGATTTCAGGAAACTCATCGTTTTTAGGAAGCTTGGCAAACCCCTTCCAATGAATGTGATTCTCGTCAGTCTCTGCTTGGGGCTACTTCCATAGGACACAAACCATAGCGATAGAACTTGGATCTACATTTTTGTGCCAAATTTCAAAGAGCTAGCACAAACCGTGTTTGATTTAGAGTTCCAACTACATGTATCCATATAGGAGAAAACAGAGTGAAACCTAAACATGAAAACGGTTACTGCAAAGGAACGGTTTAACCTAGAAGAATGAAATTTGGTGAGCCAAGTGGGACTGGTGTACTGATCATTACCTGCCAGTATCATCAAGATTGGGTGAAAAAATGTTTGCTGAGATTTCAGGAAACTCGTAGTTTTTTGGAAGCTTGGCAACCCCTTCCAATGAATGTGATTCTCGTCAGTCTCTGCTTGGCGCTACTTCAATAGGACACAAACCATAGCGATAGAACTTGGAACTACATTATTGTGCCAAGTTTCAAAAAGCTAGCACAAACCGTGTTTGATTTAGAGTTCCAAATACATGTATCCATATAGGAGAAAACAGAATGAAACCAAAACATGAAAACGGTTACTGCAAAGGAACTGTTTAACCTAGAAGAGCGAAATTTGGTGAGCCAAGTGGGATTGGTGTACTGATCATTACCTGCAAGTATCGTCAAGATTAGGTGAAAAAATGTTTGCTGAGATTTCAGGAAACTCGTAGTTTTTTGGAAGTTTGGCAACCCCTTTCAATGAATGTGATTCTCGTCAGTCTCTGCTTGGTGCTACTTAAATAGGACACAAACCATAGTGATAGAACTTGGAACTACATTATTGTGCCAAGGTTCAAAGAGCTAACAGAAACCGTGTTTGATTTAGAGTTCCAAATACATGTATCCATATAGGAGAAAACAGAGTGAAACCTAAACATGAAAACGGTTTCTGCAAAGGAACGGTTTAACCTAGAAGAACGAAATTTGGTGAGCCAAGTGGGACTGGTGTGCTGATCATTACCTGCAAGTATCATCAAGATTGGGTGAAAAAATGTTTGCTGGGATTTCAGGAAACTCGCAGTTTTTTGGAAGCTTGGGAACCCCTTCCAATGAATGTGATTCTCGTCAGTCTCTGCTTGGGGCTACTTTAATAGGACACAAACCATAGCGATAGAACTTGAAACTACATTATTGTGCCAAGTTTCAAAGAGCTAGCATAAACCGTGTTTGATTTAGAGTTCCAACTACATGTATCCATATAGGAGAAAACAGAGTGAAACCTAAACATGAAAACGGTTACTGCAAAGGAACGGTTTGACATAGAAGAACGAAATTTGGTGAGCCAAGTGGGACTGGTGTCCTGATCATTACATGCACGTATCATCAAGATTGGGTGAAAAAATGTTTGCTGAGATTTCAGGAAACTCGTCGTTTTTAGGAAGCTTGGCAACCCCTTCCAATGAATGTGATTCTCGTCAGTCTCTACTTGGGGCTACTTCCATAGGACACAAACCATAGCGATAGAACTTGGGATCTACATTTTTGTGCCAAGTTTCAAAGAGCTAGCACAAACCGTGTTTGATTTAGAGTTCCAACTACATGTATCCATATAGGAGAAAACAGAGTGAAACCTAAACATGAAAACGGTTACTGCAAAGGAACGGTTTAACCTAGAAGAACGAAATTTGGTGAGCCAAGTGGGACTGGTGTACTGATCATTACCTGCAAGTATCGTCAAGATTGGGTGAAAAAATGTTTGCTGAGATTTCAGGAAACTCGTAGTTTTTTGGAAGCTTGGCAACCCTTTTCAATGAAAGTGATTCTCGTCAGTCTCTGCTTGGGGATACTTCCATAGGACACAAACCATAGCGATAGAACTTGGAACTACATTATTGTGCCAAGTTTCAAAGACCTAGCACAAACCGTGTTTGATTTAGAGTTCCAACTACATGTATCCATATAGGAGAAAACAGAGTGAAACCTAAACATGAAAACGGTTACTGCAAAGGAACGGTTTAACCTAGAAGAACGAAATTTGGTGAGCCTAGTGGGATTGGTGTACTGATCATTACCTCCAAGTATCATCAAGATTGGGTGAAAAATATTTGCTGAGATTTCAGGAAACTCGTAGTTTTTTGGAAGCTTGGCAACCCCTTTCAATTAAAGTGATTCTCGTCAGTCTATGCTTGGGGCTACTTCCATAGGACACAAACCATAGCGATAGAACTTAGAACTACATTTTTGTGCCAAGTTTCAAAGAGCTAGCACAAACCGTGTTTGATTTAGAGTTCCAACTACATGTATCCATATAGGAGAAAACAGAGTGAAAACCTAAACATGAAAACGGTTACTGCAAAGGAACGGTTTAACCTAGAAGAACGAAATTTGGTGAGCCAAGTGTGACTGGTGTCCTGATCATTACATGCAAGTATCATCAAGATTGTGTGAAAAAATGTTTGCTGAGATTTCAGGAAACTCGTAGTTTTTTGGAAGCTTGGCAACCCCTTCCAATGAATGTGATTCTCGTCAGTCTCTGCTTTCGGCTACTTCAATAGACACAAACCATAGCGATAGAACTTGGAACTACATTATTGTGCCAAGTTTCAAAGAGCTAGCACAAACCGTGTTTGATTTAGAGTTCCAACTACAGGTATCCATATAGGACAAAACAGAGTGAAACCTAAACATGAAAACGGTTACTGCAAAGGAACGGTTTAACCTAGAAGAACGAAATTTGTGAGCCAAGTGAGATTGGTGTACTGATCATTACCTGCAAGTATCATCAAGATTGGGTGAAAAAATGTTTGCTGAGATTTCAGGAAACTCGTAGTTTTTTGGAAGCTTGGCAACCCCTTTAAATGAAAGTGATTCTCGTCAGTCTCTGCTTGGGGCTACTTAAATAGGACACAACCCATAGCAATAGAACTTGGAACTACATTATTGTGCCAAGTTTCAAAAGAGCTAGCACAAACCGTGTTTGATTTAGAGTTCCAACTACAGGTATCCATATAGGAGAAAACAGAGTGAAACCTAAACATGAAAACGGTTACTGCAAAGGAACGGTTTAACCTAGAAGAACGAAATTTTGTGAGCCAAGTGAGATTGGTGTACTGATCATTACCTGCAAGTATCATCAAGATTGGGTGAAAAAATGTTTGCTGAGATTTCAGGAAACTCGTAGTTTTTTGGAAGCTTGGCAACCCCTTCCAATGAATGTGATTCTCGTCAGTCTCTTCTTGGGGCTACTTCAATAGGACACAAACCATAGCGATAGAACTTGGAACTACATTATTGTGCCAAGTTTCAAAGAGCTAGCACAAACCGAGTTTGATTTAGAGTTCCAACTACATGTATCCATATAGGAGAAAACAGAGTAAAAACCTAAACATGAAAACAGTTACTGCAAAGTAACGGTTTAACCTAGAAGAACGAAATTTGGTGAGCAAGTGGGACTGGTGTACTGATCATTACCTCCCAGGATCATCAAGATTGGGTGAAAAAATGTTTGCTGAGATTTCAGGAAACTCGTAGTTTTTTGGAAGCTTGGTAACCCCTTTCAATTAAAGTGATTCTCGTCAGTCTATGCTTGGGGCTACTTCCATAGGACACAAACCATAGCGATAGAACTTGGAACTACATTATTGTGCCAAGTTTCAAGAGCTAGCACAAACCGTGTTTGATTTAGAGTTCCAAATACATGTATCCATATAGGAGAAAACAGAGTGAAACCTAAACATGAAAACGGTTACTGCAAAGGAACGGTTTAACATGGAAGAACGAAATTTGGTGAGCCAAGTGGGACTGGTGTACTGATCATTACCTGCAAATATCATCAAGATTGGGTGAAAAAATGTTTGCTGAGATTTCAGGAAACTCGTAGTTTTTTGGAAGCTTGGCAACCCCTTTCAATGAAAGTGATTCTCGTCAGTCTCTGCTTGGGTCTACTTCCATAGGACACAAACCATAGCGATAGAACTTGGAACTACCTAGAAGAACGAAATTTGGTGAGCCAAGTGGGACTGGTGTACTGATCATTTCCTGCAAGTATCATCAAGATTGGGTGAAAAAATGTTTGCTGAGATTTCAGGAAACTCGTAGTTTTTTGGAAGCTTGGCAACCCCTTCCAATGAATGTGATTCTCGTCAGTCTCTGCTTGGGGCTACTTCAATAGGACACAAAGCATAGCGATAGAACTTGGAACTACATTATTGTGCCAAGTTTCAAAGAGCTAGCACAAACCGTGTTTGATTTAGAGTTCCAACTACATGTATCCATATAGGAGAAAACAGAGTGAAACCTAAACATGAAAACAGTTACTGCAACGGAACGGTTTAACCTAGAAGAACGAAATTTGGTGAGCCAAGTGGGATTGGTGTACTTATCATTACCTGTCAGTATCATCAAGATTGGGTGAAAAAATATTTGCTGAGATTTCAGGAAACTCGTAGTTTTTTGGTAGCTTGGCAACCGCTTTCAATGAAAGTGATTCTTGTCAGTCTCTCCTTGGGGCTACTTCCATAGGACACAAACCATAGCGATAGAACTTGGAACTACATTATTGTGCCAAGTTTCAAAGAGCTAGCACAAACCGTGTTTGATTTAGAGTTCCAACTACAGGTATCCATATAGGAGAAAACAGAGTGAAACCTAAACATGAAAACGGTTACTGCAAAGGAACGGTTTAACCTAGAAGAACGAAATTTTGTGAGCCAAGTGGAACTGGTGTACTGATCATTACCTGCAAGTATCATCAAGATTGGGTGAAAAAATGTTTGCTGAGATTTCAGGAAACTCGTAGTTTTTTGGAAGCTTGGCAACGCCTTCCAATGAATGTGATTCTCGTCAGTCTCTGCTTGGGGCTACTTCAATAGGACACAAACCATAGCGATAGAACTTGGAACTACATTATTGTGCCAAGTTTCAAAGAGCTAGCACAAACCGTGTTTGATTTAGAGTTCCAACTACATGTATCCATATAGGAGAAAACAGAGTAAAACCTAAACATGAAAAGAGTTACTGCAAAGTAACGGTTTAACCTAGAAGAACGAAATTTGGTGAGCCAAGTGGGACTGGTGTACTGATCATTACCTCCCAGTATCATCAAGATTGGGTGAAAAAATGTTTGCTGAGATTTCAGGAAACTCGTAGTTTTTTGTAAGCTTGGCAACCCCTTTAAATGAAAGTGATTCTCGTCAGTCTCTGCTTGGGGCTACTTCCATAGGACACAAACCATAGCGATAGAACTTGGAACTACATTATTGTGCCAAGTTTCAAAGAGCTAGCACAAACCGTGTTTGATTTAGAGTTCCAACTACATGTATCCATATAGGAGAAAACAGAGTGAAACCTAAACATGAAAACGGTTACTGCAAAGGAACGGTTTAACATGGAAGAACGAAATTTGGTGAGCCAAGTGGGAGTGGTGTACTGATCATTACCTGCAAGTATCATGAAGATTGGGTGAAAAAAATGTTTGCTGAGATTTCAGGAAACTCGGAGTTTTTTGGAAGCTTGGCAACCCCTTCCAATGAATGTGATTCTCGTCAGTCTCTGCTTGGGGCTACTTTAATAGGACACAAACCATAGCGATAGAACTTGAAACTACATTATTGTGCCAAGTTTCAAAGAGCTAGCATAAACCGTGTTTGATTTAGAGTTCCAACTACATGTATCCATATAGGAGAAAACAGAGTGAAACCTAAACATGAAAACGGTTACTGCAAAGGAACGGTTTGACATAGAAGAACGAAATTTGGTGAGCCAAGTGGGACTGGTGTCCTGATCATTACATGCACGTATCATCAAGATTGGGTGAAAAAATGTTTGCTGAGATTTCAGGAAACTCGTCGTTTTTAGGAAGCTTGGCAACCCCTTCCAATGAATGTGATTCTCGTCAGTCTCTACTTGGGGCTACTTCCATAGGACACAAACCATAGCGATAGAACTTGGATCTACATTTTTGTGCCAAGTTTCAAAGAGCTAGCACAAACCGTGTTTGATTTAGAGTTCCAACTACATGTATCCATATAGGAGAAAACAGAGTGAAACCTAAACATGAAAACGGTTACTGCAAAGGAACGGTTTAACCTAGAAGAACGAAATTTGGTGAGCCAAGTGGGACTGGTGTACTGATCATTACCTGCAAGTATCGTCAAGATTGGGTGAAAAAATGTTTGCTGAGATTTCAGGAAACTCGTAGTTTTTTGGAAGCTTGGCAACCCCTTTCAATGAAAGTGATTCTCGTCAGTCTCTGCTTGGGGATACTTCCATAGGACACAAACCATAGCGATAGAACTTGGAACTACATTATTGTGCCAAGTTTCAAAGACCTAGCACAAACCGTGTTTGATTTAGAGTTCCAACTACATGTATCCATATAGGAGAAAACAGAGTGAAACCTAAACATGAAAACGGTTACTGCAAAGGAACGGTTTAACCTAGAAGAACGAAATTTGGTGAGCCTAGTGGGATTGGTGTACTGATCATTACCTCCAAGTATCATCAAGATTGGGTGAAAAAATATTTGCTGAGATTTCAGGAAACTCGTAGTTTTTTGGAAGCTTGGCAACCCTTTCAATTAAAGTGATTCTCGTCAGTCTATGCTTGGGGCTACTTCCATAGGACACAAACCATAGCGATAGAACTTAGAACTACATTTTTGTGCCAAGTTTCAAAGAGCTAGCACAAACCGTGTTTGATTTAGAGTTCCAACTACATGTATCCATATAGGAGAAAACAGAGTGAAACCTAAACATGAAAACGGTTACTGCAAAGGAACGGTTAACCTAGAAGAACGAAATTTGGTGAGCCAAGTGTGACTGGTGTCCTGATCATTACATGCAAGTATCATCAAGATTGTGTGAAAAAATGTTTGCTGAGATTTCAGGAAACTCGTAGTTTTTTGGAAGCTTGGCAACCCCTTCCAATGAATGTGATTCTCGTCAGTCTCTGCTTTCGGCTACTTCAATAGGACACAAACCATAGCGATAGAACTTGGAACTACATTATTGTGCCAAGTTTCAAAGAGCTAGCACAAACCGTGTTTGATTTAGAGTTCCAACTACAGGTATCCATATAGGACAAAACAGAGTGAAACCTAAACATGAAAACGGTTACTGCAAAGGAACGGTTTAACCTAGAAGAACGAAATTTTGTGAGCCAAGTGAGATTGGTGTACTGATCATTACCTGCAAGTATCATCAAGATTGGGTGAAAAAATGTTTGCTGAGATTTCAGGAAACTCGTAGTTTTTTGGAAGCTTGGCAACCCCTTTAAATGAAAGTGATTCTCGTCAGTCTCTGCTTGGGGCTACTTAAATAGGACACAACCCATAGCAATAGAACTTGGAACTACATTATTGTGCCAAGTTTCAAAGAGCTAGCACAAACCGTGTTTGATTTAGAGTTCCAACTACAGGTATCCATATAGGAGAAAACAGAGTGAAACCTAAACATGAAAACGGTTACTGCAAAGGAACGGTTTAACCTAGAAGAACGAAATTTTGTGAGCCAAGTGAGATTGGTGTACTGATCATTACCTGCAAGTATCATCAAGATTGGGTGAAAAAATGTTTGCTGAGATTTCAGGAAACTCGTAGTTTTTTGGAAGCTTGGCAACCCCTTCCAATGAATGTGATTCTCGTCAGTCTCTTCTTGGGGCTACTTCAATAGGACACAAACCATAGCGATAGAACTTGGAACTACATTATTGTGCCAAGTTTCAAAGAGCTAGCACAAACCGAGTTTGATTTAGAGTTCCAACTACATGTATCCATATAGGAGAAAACAGAGTAAAACCTAAACATGAAAACAGTTACTGCAAAGTAACGGTTTAACCTAGAAGAACGAAATTTGGTGAGCCAAGTGGGACTGGTGTACTGATCATTACCTCCCAGGATCATCAAGATTGGGTGAAAAAATGTTTGCTGAGATTTCAGGAAACTCGTAGTTTTTTGGAAGCTTGGTAACCCCTTTCAATTAAAGTGATTCTCGTCAGTCTATGCTTGGGGCTACTTCCATAGGACACAAACCATAGCGATAGAACTTGGAACTACATTATTGTGCCAAGTTTCAAAGAGCTAGCACAAACCGTGTTTGATTTAGAGTTCCAAATACATGTATCCATATAGGAGAAAACAGAGTGAAACCTAAACATGAAAACGGTTACTGCAAAGGAACGGTTTAACATGGAAGAACGAAATTTGGTGAGCCAAGTGGGACTGGTGTACTGATCATTACCTGCAAATATCATCAAGATTGGGTGAAAAAATGTTTGCTGAGATTTCAGGAAACTCGTAGTTTTTTGGAAGCTTGGCAACCCCTTTCAATGAAAGTGATTCTCGTCAGTCTCTGCTTGGGTCTACTTCCATAGGACACAAACCATAGCGATAGAACTTGGAACTACCTAGAAGAACGAAATTTGGTGAGCCAAGTGGGACTGGTGTACTGATCATTTCCTGCAAGTATCATCAAGATTGGGTGAAAAAATGTTTGCTGAGATTTCAGGAAACTCGTAGTTTTTTGGAAGCTTGGCAACCCCTTCCAATGAATGTGATTCTCGTCAGTCTCTGCTTGGGGCTACTTCAATAGGACACAAAGCATAGCGATAGAACTTGGAACTACATTATTGTGCCAAGTTTCAAAGAGCTAGCACAAACCGTGTTTGATTTAGAGTTCCAACTACATGTATCCATATAGGAGAAAACAGAGTGAAACCTAAACATGAAAACAGTTACTGCAACGGAACGGTTTAACCTAGAAGAACGAAATTTGGTGAGCCAAGTGGGATTGGTGTACTTATCATTACCTGTCAGTATCATCAAGATTGGGTGAAAAAATATTTGCTGAGATTTCAGGAAACTCGTAGTTTTTTGGTAGCTTGGCAACCGCTTTCAATGAAAGTGATTCTTGTCAGTCTCTCCTTGGGGCTACTTCCATAGGACACAAACCATAGCGATAGAACTTGGAACTACATTATTGTGCCAAGTTTCAAAGAGCTAGCACAAACCGTGTTTGATTTAGAGTTCCAACTACAGGTATCCATATAGGAGAAAACAGAGTGAAACCTAAACATGAAAACGGTTACTGCAAAGGAACGGTTTAACCTAGAAGAACGAAATTTTGTGAGCCAAGTGGAACTGGTGTACTGATCATTACCTGCAAGTATCATCAAGATTGGGTGAAAAAATGTTTGCTGAGATTTCAGGAAACTCGTAGTTTTTTGGAAGCTTGGCAACGCCTTCCAATGAATGTGATTCTCGTCAGTCTCTGCTTGGGGCTACTTCAATAGGACACAAACCATAGCGATAGAACTTGGAACTACATTATTGTGCCAAGTTTCAAAGAGCTAGCACAAACCGTGTTTGATTTAGAGTTCCAACTACATGTATCCATATAGGAGAAAACAGAGTAAAACCTAAACATGAAAAGAGTTACTGCAAAGTAACGGTTTAACCTAGAAGAACGAAATTTGGTGAGCCAAGTGGGACTGGTGTACTGATCATTACCTCCCAGTATCATCAAGATTGGGTGAAAAAATGTTTGCTGAGATTTCAGGAAACTCGTAGTTTTTTGTAAGCTTGGCAACCCCTTTAAATGAAAGTGATTCTCGTCAGTCTCTGCTTGGGGCTACTTCCATAGGACACAAACCATAGCGATAGAACTTGGAACTACATTATTGTGCCAAGTTTCAAAGAGCTAGCACAAACCGTGTTTGATTTAGAGTTCCAACTACATGTATCCATATAGGAGAAAACAGAGTGAAACCTAAACATGAAAACGGTTACTGCAAAGGAACGGTTTAACATGGAAGAACGAAATTTGGTGAGCCAAGTGGGAGTGGTGTACTGATCATTACCTGCAAGTATCATGAAGATTGGGTGAAAAAAATGTTTGCTGAGATTTCAGGAAACTCGGAGTTTTTTGGAAGCTTGGCAACCCCTTCCAATGAATGTGATTCTCGTCAGTCCTTGCTTGGGGCTACTTCAATAGGACACAAACCATAGCGATAGAACTTGGAACAACATTATTGTGCCAAGTTTCAAAGAGCTAGCACAAACCGTGTTTGATTTAGAGTTCCAACTACATGTATCCATATAGGAGAAAACAGAGTGAAACCTAAACATGAAAACGGTTACTGCAAAGGAACGGTTTAACCTAGAAGAACGAAATTTGGTGAGCCAAGTGGGACTGGTGTACTGATCATTACCTGCAAGTATCGTCAAGATTGGGTGAAAAAATGTTTGCTGAGATTTCAGGAAACTCGTAGTTTTTTGGAAGCTTGGCAACCCCTTTCAATGAAAGTGATTCTCGTCAGTCTCTGCTTGGGGATACTTCCATAGGACACAAACCATAGCGATAGAACTTGGAACTACATTATTGTGCCAAGTTTCAAAGACCTAGCACAAACCGTGTTTGATTTAGAGTTCCAACTACATGTATCCATATAGGAGAAAACAGAGTGAAACCTAAACATGAAAACGGTTACTGCAAAGGAACGGTTTAACCTAGAAGAACGAAATTTGGTGAGCCTAGTGGGATTGGTGTACTGATCATTACCTCCAAGTATCATCAAGATTGGGTGAAAAAATGTTTGCTGAGATTTCAGGAAACTCGTAGTTTTTTGGAAGCTTGGCAACCCCTTTCAATTAAAGTGATTCTCGTCAGTCTATGCTTGGGGCTACTTCCATAGGACACAAACCATAGCGATAGAACTTAGAACTACATTTTTGTGCCAAGTTTCAAAGAGCTAGCACAAACCGTGTTTGATTTAGAGTTCCAACTACATGTATCCATATAGGAGAAAACAGAGTGAAACCTAAACATGAAAACGGTTACTGCAAAGGAACGGTTTAACCTAGAAGAACGAAATTTGGTGAGCCAAGTGGGACTGGTGTCCTGATCATTACATGCAAGTATCATCAAGACTGTGTGAAAAAATGTTTGCTGAGATTTCAGGAAACTCGTAGTTTTTTGGAAGCTTGGCAACCCCTTCCAATGAATGTGATTCTCGTCAGTCTCTGCTTTCGGCTACTTCAATAGGACACAAACCATAGCGATAGAACTTGGAACTACATTATTGTGCCAAGTTTCAAAGAGCTAGCACAAACCGTGTTTGATTTAGAGTTCCAACTACAGGTATCCATATAGGAGAAAACAGAGTGAAACCTAAACATGAAAACGGTTACTGCAAAGGAACGGTTTAACCTAGAAGAACGATATTTTGTGAGCCAAGTGAGATTGGTGTACTGATCATTTCCTGCAAGTATCATCAAGATTGGGTGAAAAAATGTTTGCTGAGATTTCAGGAAACTCGTAGTTTTTTGGAAGCTTGGCAACCCCTTTAAATGAAAGTGATTCTCGTCAGTCTCTGCTTGGGGCTACTTAAATAGGACACAACCCATAGCAATAGAACTTGGAACTACATTATTGTGCCAAGTTTCAAAGAGCTAGCACAAACCGTGTTTGATTTAGAGTTCCAACTACAGGTATCCATATAGGAGAAAACAGAGTGAAACCTAAACATGAAAACGGTTACTGCAAAGGAACGGTTTAACCTAGAAGAACGAAATTTTGTGAGCCAAGTGAGATTGGTGTACTGATCATTACCTGCAAGTATCATCAAGATTGGGTGAAAAAATGTTTGCTGAGATTTCAGGAAACTCGTAGTTTTTTGGAAGCTTGGCAACCCCTTCCAATGAATGTGATTCTCGTCAGTCTCTGCTTGGGGCTACTTCAATAGGACACAAACCATAGCGATAGAACTTGGAACTACATTATTGTGCCAAGTTTCAAAGAGCTAGCACAAACCGAGTTTGATTTAGAGTTCCAACTACATGTATCCATATAGGAGAAAACAGAGTAAAACCTAAACATGAAAACAGTTACTGCAAAGTAACGGTTTAACCTAGAAGAACGAAATTTGGTGAGCCAAGTGGGACTGGTGTACTGATCATTACCTCCCAGGATCATCAAGATTGGGTGAAAAAATGTTTGCTGAGATTTCAGGAAACTCGTAGTTTTTTGGAAGCTTGGTAACCCCTTTCAATTAAAGTGATTCTCGTCAGTCTATGCTTGGGGCTACTTCCATAGGACACAAACCATAGCGATAGAACTTGGAACTACATTATTGTGCCAAGTTTCAAAGAGCTAGCACAAACCGTGTTTGATTTAGAGTTCCAACTACATGTATCCATATAGGAGAAAACAGAGTGAAACCTAAACATGAAAACGGTTACTGCAAAGGAACGGTTTAACATGGAAGAACGAAATTTGGTGAGCCAAGTGGGAGTGGTGTACTGATCATTACCTGCAAGTATCATCAAGATTGGGTGAAAAAATGTTTGCTGAGATTTCAGGAAACTCGGAGTTTTTAGGAAGCTTGGCAACCCCTTCCAATGAATGTGATTCTCGTCAGTCTCTGCTTGGGGCTACTTCCATAGGACACAAACCATAGCGATAGAACTTGAAACTCCATTATTGTGCCAAGTTTCAAAGACCTAGCACAAACCGTGTTTGATTTAGAGTTCCAACTACATGTATCCATATAGGAGAAAACAGAGTAAAACCTAAACATGAAAAGAGTTACTGCAAAGTAACGGTTTAACCTAGAAGAACGAAATTTGGTGAGCCAAGTGGGACTGGTGTACTGATCATTACCTGCAAATATCATCAAGATTGGGTGAAAAAATGTTTGCTGAGATTTCAGGAAACTCGTAGTTTTTTGGAAGCTTGGCAACCCCTTTCAATGAAAGTGATTCTCCTCAGTTTCTGCTTGGGGCGACTTCCATAGGACACAAACCATAGCGATAGAACATGGAACTACATTATTGTGCCAAGTTTCAAAGAGCTAGCACAAACCGTGTTTGATTTAGAGTTCCAACTACATGTATCCATACAGGAGAAAACAGAGTGAAACCTAAACATGAAAACGGTTACTGCAAAGGAACGGTTTAACCTAGAAGAACGAAATTTGGTGAGCCAAGTGGGACTGGTGTACTGATCATTACCTCCCAGTATCATCAAGATTGGGTGAAAAAATGTTTGCTGAGATTTCAGGAAACTCGTAGTTTTTTGGAAGCTTGACAACCCCTTTAAATGAAAGTGATTCTCATCAGTCTCTGCTTGGGGCTACTTCCATAGGACACAAACCATAGCGATAGAACTTGGAACTACATTATTGTGCCAAGTTTCAAAGAGCTAGCACAAACCGTGTTTGATTTAGAGTTCCAACTACATGTATCCATATAGGTGAAAACAGAGTAAAACCTAAACATGAAAACAGTTACTGCAAAGTAACGGTTTAACCTAGAAGAACGAAATTTGGTAAGCCAAGTGGGACTGGTGTACTGATCATTACCTCCCAGTATCATCAAGATTGGGTGAAAAAATGTTTGCTGAGATTTCAGGAAACTCGTAGTTTTTTGGAAGCTTGACAACCCCTTTAAATGAAAGTGACTCTCATCAGTCTCTGCTTGGGGCTACTTCCATAGGACACAAACCATAGCGATAGAACTTGGAACTACATTATTGTGCCAAGTTTCAAAGAGCTAGCACAAACCGTGTTTGATTTAGAGTTCCAACTACATGTATCCATATAGGAGAAAACAGAGTGAAACCTAAACATGAAAACGGTTACTGCAAAGGAACGGTTTAACATGGAAGAACGAAATTTGGTGAGCCAAGTGGGAGTGGTGTACTTATCATTACCTGCAAGTATCATCAAGATTGGGTGAAAAAATGTTTGCTGAGATTTCAGGAAACTCGGAGTTTTTTGGAAGCTTGGCAACCCCTTCCAATGAATGTGATTCTCGTCAGTCTCTGCTTGGGGCTACTTCAATAGGACACAAACCATAGCGATAGAACTTGGAACAACATTATTGTGCCAAGTTTCAAAGAGCTAGCACAAACCGTGTTTGATTTAGAGTTCCAACTACATGTATCCATATAGGAGAAAACAGAGTAAAACCTAAACATGAAAAGAGTTACTGCAAAGTAACGGTTTAACCTAGAAGAACGAAATTTGGTGAGCCAAGTGGGACTGGTGTACTGATCATTACCTCCCAGTATCATCAAGATTGGGTGAAAAAATGTTTGCTGAGATTTCAGGAAACTCGGAGTTTTTTGGAAGCTTGACAACCCCTTTAAATGAAAGTGATTCTCATCAGTCTCTGCTTGGGGCTACTTCCATAGGACACAAACCATAGCGATAGAACTTGGAACTACATTATTGTGCCAAGTTTCAAAGAGCTAGCACAAACCGTGTTTGATTTAGAGTTCCAACTACATGTATCCATATAGGAGAAAACAGAGTGAAACCTAAACATGAAAACGGTTACTGCAAAGGAAAGGTTTAACATGGAAGAACGAAATTTGGTGAGCCAAGTGGGAGTGGTGTACTGATCATTACCTGCAAGTATCATGAAGATTGGGTGAAAAAAATGTTTGCTGAGATTTCAGGAAACTCGGAGTTTTTTGGAAGCTTGGCAACCCCTTCCAATGAATGTGATTCTCGTCAGTCCTTGCTTGGGGCTACTTCAATAGGACACAAACCATAGCGATAGAACTTGGAACAACATTATTGTGCCAAGTTTCAAAGAGCTAGCACAAACCGTGTTTGATTTAGAGTTCCAACTACATGTATCCATATAGGAGAAAACAGAGTGAAACCTAAACATGAAAACGGTTACTGCAAAGGAATGGTTTAACCTAGAAGAACGAAATTTGGTGAGCCAAGTGGGATTGGTGCACTGATCATTACCTGCCAGTATCATCAAGATTGGGTGAAAAAATGTTTGCTGAGATTTCAGGAAACTCGTAGTTTTTAGGAAGCTTGGCAAACCCCTTCCAATGAATGTGATTCTCGTCAGTCTCTTCTTGGGGCTACTTCCATAGGACACAAACCATAGCGATAGAACTTGAAACTACATTATTGTGCCAAGTTTCAAAGACCTAGCACAAACCGTGTTTGATTTAGAGTTCCAACTACATGTATCCATATAGGAGAAAACAGAGTGAAACCTAAACATGAAAATGGTTACTGCAAAGGAACGGTTTAACCTAGAAGAACGAAATTTGGTGAGCCAAGTGGGACTGGTGTACTGATCATTACCTGTCAGTATCATCAAGATTGGGTGAAAAAATGTTTGCTGAGATTTCAGGAAACTCGTAGTTTTTTGGAAGCTTGGCAACCGCTTTCAATGAAAGTGATTCTTGTCAGTCTCTCCTTGGGGCTACTTCCATAGGACACAAACCATAGCGATAGAACTTGGAACTACATTATTGTGCCAAGTTTCAAAGAGCTAGCACAAACCGTGTTTGATTTAGAGTTCCAACTACAGGTATCCATATAGGAGAAAACAGAGTGAAACCTAAACATGAAAACGGTTACTGCAAAGGAACGGTTTAACCTAGAAGAACGAAATTTGGTGAGCCAAGTGGGATTGGTGTTCTGATCATTATCTGCCAGTATCATCAAGATTGGGTGAAAAAATGTTTGCTGAGATTTCAGGAAACTCGTAGTTTTTAGGAAGCTTGGCAAACCCCTTCCAATGAATGTGATTCTCGTCAGTCTCTGCTTGGGGCTACTTCAATAGGACACAAACCATAGCGATAGAACTTGGAACTACATTATTGTGCCAAGTTTCAAAGAGCTAGCACAAACCGTGTTTGATTTAGAGTTCCAACTACATGTATCCATATAGGAGAAAACAGAGTAAAACCTAAACATGAAAACAGTTACTGCAAAGTAACGGTTTAACCTAGAAGAACGAAATTTGGTGAGCCAAGTGGGACTGGTGTACTGATCATTACCTCCCAGTATCATCAAGATTGGGTGAAAAAATGTTTGCTGAGATTTCAGGAAACTCGTAGTTTTTTGGAAGCTTGGCAACCTCTTTAAATGAAAGTGATTCTCGTCAGTCTCTGCTTGGGGCTACTTCCATAGGACACAAACCATAGCGATAGAACTTGGAACTACATTATTGTGCCAAGTTTCAAAGAGCTAGCACAAACCGTGTTTGATTTAGAGTTCCAACTACATGTATCCATATAGGAGAAAACAGAGTGAAACCTAAACATGAAAACGGTTACTGCACAGGAACGGTTTAACATGGAAGAACGAAATTTGGTGAGCCAAGTGGGAGTGGTGATACTTATCATTACCTGCAAGTATCATCAAGATTGGGGTGAAAAAAATGTTTGCTGATATTTCAGGAAACTCGGAGTTTTTTGGAAGCTTGGCAACCCCTTCCAATGAATGTGATTCTCGCCAGTCTCTGCTTGGGGCTACTTCAATAGGACACAAACCATAGCGATAGAACTTGGAACTACATTATTGTGCCAAGTTTCAAAGAGCTAGCACAAACCGTGTTTGATTTAGAGTTTCAACTACATGTATCCATATAGGAGAAAACAGAGTGAAACCTAAACATGAAAATGGTTACTGCAAAGGAACGTTTTAACCTAGAAGAACGAAATTTGGTGAGCCAAGTGGGACTGGTGTACTGATCATTACCTGCAAGTATCATCAAGATTGGGTGAAAAAAATGTTTGCTGAGATTTCAGGAAATTCGTAGTTTTTTGGAACCTTGGCAACCCTTTCAATGAAAGTGATTCTCGTCAGTCTCTGCTTGGGGCTACTTCAATAGGACACAAACCATAGCGATAGAACTTGGAACTACATTATTGTGCCAAGTTTCAAAGAGCTATGAGAAACCGTGTTTGATTTTAGAGTTCCAACTACATGTATCCATATAGGAGAAAACAGAGTGAAACCTAAACCTGAAAACGGTTAATGCAAAGGAACGGTTTAACCTAGAAGAACGAAATTTGGTGAGCCAAGTGGGATTGGTGTACTGATCATTACCTGCAAGTATCATCAAGATTGGGTGAAAAAATGTTTGCTGAGATTTCAGGCAACTAGTAGGTTTTTGGAAGCTTGGCAACCCCTTTCATTGAAAGTGATTCTCGTCAGTCTCTGCTTGGGGCTACTTCAATAGGACACAAACCATAGCGAAAGAACTTGGAACTACATTATTGTGCCAAGTTTCAAAGAGCTAGCACAAACTGTGTTTGATTTAGAGTTCCAACTACATGTATCCATATAGGAGAAAACAGAGTGAAACCTAAACATGAAAACGGTTACTGCAAAGGAACGGTTTAACCTAGATGAACGAAATTTGGTGACCCAAGTGGGACTAGTGTACTGATCATTACCTGCAAGTATCATCAAGATTGGGTGAAAAAATGTTTGCTGAGATTTCAGGAACTCGTAGTTTTTTGGAAGCTTGGCAACCCCTTCCAATGAATGTGATTCTCGTCAGTCTCTGCTAGGGGCTACTTCAATGGGACACAAACCATAGCGATAGAACTTGGAACTACATTATTGTGCCAAGTTTCAAAGAGCTAGCACAAACCGTGTTTGATTTTAGAGTTCCAACTACATGTATCCATATAGGAGAAAACAGAGTGAAACCTAAACAGAAAACGGTTACTGCAAAGGAACGGTATAACCTAGATGAACGAATTTGGTGACCCAAGTGGGACTGGTGTACTGATCATTACCTGCAAGTATCATCAAGATTGGGTGAAAAAATGTTTGTTGAGATTTCAGGAAACTTGTAATTTTTCGAAGCTTGGCTACAGGTTTCAATGAAAGTGATTCTCGTCAGTCTCTGCTTGGGGCTACTTCCATAGGACACAAACCATAGCGATAGAACTTGGAACTACATTATTGTGCCAAGTTTCAAAGACCTAGCACAAACCGTGTTTGATTTAGAGTTCCAACTACATGTATCCATATAGGAGAAAACAGAGTGAAACCTAAACATGAAAACGTTTACTGCAAAGGAACGGTTTAACCTAGAAGAACGAATTTGTGAGCCACGTGGGATTGGTGTACTGATCATTACCTGCCAGTACCATCAAGATTGGGTGAAAAAATGTTTGCTAAGATTTCAGGAAATTCGTAGTTTTTTGGAAGCTTGGCAACCCCTTCCAATGATGTGATTCTCGTCAGTCTCTGCTTGGGGCTACTTCCATAGGACACAAACCATAGCGATAGAACTTGGAACTACATTATTCTGCCAAGTTTCAAAGAGCTAGCACAAACCGTGTTTGATTTAGAGTTCCAACTACATGTATCCATATAGGAGAAAACAGAGTGAAACCTAAACATGAAAACGGTTACTGCACAGGAACGGTTTAACCTAGAAGAACGAAATTTGGTGAGCCAAGTGGGATTGGTGTAACTGATCATTACCTGCCAGTACCATCAAGATTGGGTGAAAAAATGTTTACTGAGATTTCAGGAAATTCGTAGTTTTTCGGAAGCTTGGCAACCCCTTTCAATGAAAGTGATTCTCGTCAGTCTCTGCTTGGGCTACTTCAATAGTACACAAACCATAGCGATAGAAATTGGATCTACATTATTGTGCCAAGTTTCAAAGAGCTAGCACAAAACCGTGTTTGATTTAGAGTTCCAACTACATGTATCCATATAGGAGAAAACAGAGTGAAACCTAAACATGAAAACGGTTACTGCAAAGAAACGGTTTAACCTAGAAGAACGAAATTTGGTGAGCCAAGTGGGACTGGTGTACTGATCATTACCTACCAGTATCATCAAGATTGGGTGAAAAATGTTTGCTGAGATTGCAGGAAACTCGTAGTTTTTTGGAAGCTTTGCAACCCCTTCCAATGAATGTGATTCTCGTCAGTCTCTGCTTGGGGCTACTTCAATAGGACACAAACCATAGCGATAGAACTTGGAACTACATTATTGTGCCAAGTTTCAAAGAGCTAGCACAAACCGTGTTTGATTTAGAGTTCCAACTACATGTATCCATATAGGAGAAAACAGAGTGAAACCTAAACATGAAAACGGTACTGCAAAGGAACGGTTTAACCTAGAAGAACGAAATTTGGTGAGCCAAGTGGGACTGGTGTCCTGATCATTACCTGCCAGTATCATCAAGATTGGGTGAAAAAATGTTTGCTGAGATTTCAGGAAACTCACAGTTTTTTGGAAGCTTGGGAACCCCTTTCAATGAAAGTGATTCTTTGTCAGTCTCTGCTTGGGGCTAGTTCCATAGGACACAAACCATAGCGATAGAACTTGGAACTACATTATTGTGCCAAGTTTCAAAGAGCTAGCGCAAACCGTGTTTGATTTAGAGTTCCAACTGCATGTATCCATATAGGAGAAAACAGAGTGAAACCTAAACATGAAAACGGTTACTGCAAAGGAACGGTTTAACCTAGAAGAACGAAATTTGGTGAGCCAAGTGGGACTGGTGTACTGATCATTACCTGCAAGTATCATCAAGAATGGGTGAAAAAATGTTTGCTGAGATTTCAGGAAACTCGTAGTTTTTTGGAAGCTTGGCAACCCCTTCCAATGAATGTGATTCTCGTCAGTCTGTGCTTGGGGCTACGTCAATAGGACACAAATCATAGCGATAGAACTTGGAACTACATTATTGTGCCAAGTTTCAAAGAGCTAGCACAAACCGTGTTTGATTTAGAGTTCCAACTACATGTATCCATATAGGAGAAAACAGAGTGAAACCTAAACATGAAACGGTTACTGCAAAGGAACGGTTTAACCTAGAAGAACGAAATTTGGTGAGGCCAAGTGGGACTGGTGTACTGATCATTACCTACCAGTATCATCAAGAATTGGGTGAAAAAATGTTTGCTGAGATTTCAGGAAACTCGTAGTTTTTTGGAAGCTTGGCAACCCCTTCCAATGAATGTGATTCTCGTCAGTCTCTGCTTGGGGCTACTTCAATAGGACACAAACCATAGCTAAAGAACTTGGAACTGCATTATTGTGCCAAGTTTCAAAGAGCTAGCACAAACCCGTGTTTGATTTAGAGTTCCAACTACATGTATCCATATAGGAGAAAACAGAGTGAAAACCTAAACATGAAAACGGTTACTGCAAAGGAACGGTTTAACCTAGAAGAACGAAATTTGGTGAGCCAAGTGGGATTGGTGTACTGATCATTACCTGTCAGTATCATCAGATTGGGTGAAAAAAATGTTTGCTGAGATTTCAGGAAATTCGTACTTTTTTGGAAGCTTGGAAACCCCTTTCAATGAATGTCATTCACGTAAGTGTCTGCTTGGGGCTACATCAATACGACACAAACCATAGCGATAGAACTTGGAACTACATTATTGTGCCAAGTTTCAAAGAGCTAGCACAAACCGTGTTTGATTTAGAGTTCCAAATACATGTATCCATATAGGAGAAAACAGTGTGAAACCTAAACATGAAAACGGTTACTTCAAAGGAACGGTTTAACCTAGAAGAATGAAATTTGGTGAGCCAAGTGGGATTGGTGTACTAATCATTACCTGCCAGTATCATGAAGATTGGGTAAAAAAATGTTGCTGAGATTTCAGGAAAACTCGTAGTTTTTCGGAAGCTTGGCAACCCCTTTCAATGAAAGTAATTCTCGTCAGTCTCTCCTTGGGGCTACTTCAATAGGACACAAACCATAGCGAAACAACTTGGAACTACATTATTGTGCCAAGTTTCAAAGAGCTAGCACAAACCGTGTTTGATTTAGAGTTCCAACTACATGTATCCATATAGGAGAAAACAGAGTGAAACCTAAACAAGAAAACGGTTACTGCAAAGAAACGGTTTAACCTAGAAGAACGAAATTTGGTGAGCCAAGTGGGACTCGTGTACTGATCATTACCTGCAAGTATCATCAAGATTGGGTGAAAAAATGTTTGCTGAGATTTCAGGAAACTCGTAGTTTTTTGGAAGCTTGGCAACCCCTTCCATGAATGTGATTCTCGTCATTCTCTGCTTGGGGCTCCTTCAATAGGACACAAACATTAGCGACAGAACATGGAACTACATTATTGTGCCAAGTTTCAAAGAGCTAGCACAAAACCGTGTTGATTTAGAGGTCCAACTACATGTATCCATATAGGAGAAAACAGAGTGAAACCTAAACATGAAAACGATTACTACAAAGGAACGGTTTAACCTAGAAGAACGAAATTTTGTGAGCCAAGTGGGATTGGTGTACTGATCATTACCTGCCAGTACCATCAAGATTGGGTGAAAAAATGTTTGCTGAGATTTCAGGAAATTCGTAGATTTTGGAAGCTTGGCAACCCTTCCAATGAATGTGATTCTCGTCAGTCTCTGCTTGGGGCTACTTCCATACGACACAAACCATAGCGATAGAACTTGGAACTACTTTATTGTGCCAAGTTTCAAAGAGCTAGCACAAACCGTGTTTGATTTAGAGTTCCAACTACATGTATCCATATAGGAGAAAACAGAGTGAAACCTAAACATGAAAACGGTTACTGCAAAGAACGGTTTAACCTAGAAGAACGAAATTTGGTGAGCCAAGTGGGATTGGTGTACTGATCATTACCTGCCAGTACCATCAAGATTGGGTGAAAAAATGTTTGCTGAGATTTCAGGAAATTCGTACCTTTTTTGGAAGCTTTGGAAACCCCTTTCAATGAATTTCATTCACGTAAGTGTCTGCTTGAGGCTACATCTATAGGACACAAACCATAGCGATAGAACTTGGAACTACATTATTGTGCCAAGTTTCAAAGAGCTAGCACAAAACCGTGTTTGATTTAGAGTTCCAACTACATGTATCATATAGGAGAAAACAGAGTGAAACCTAAACATGAAAATGGTTACTGCAAAGGAACGGTTTAACCTAGAAGAACGAAATTTGGTGAGCCAAGTGGGACTGGTGTACTGATCATTACCTGCAAGTATCATCAAGATTGCGTGAAAAAATGTTTGCTGAGATTTCAGGAAATTCGTAGTTTTTTGGAACCTTGGCAACCCCTTTCAATGAAAGTGATTCTCGTCAGTCTCTGCTTGGGGCTACTTCAATAGGACACAAACTACAGCGATAGAACTTGGATCTACATTATTGTGCCAAGTTTCAAAGAGCTAGCACAAACCGTGTTTGATTTAGAGTTCCAAATACATGTATCCATATAGGAGAAAACAGAGTGAAACCTAAACATGAAAACGGTTACTGCACAGGAACGGTTTAACCTAGAAGAACGAATTTGGTGAGCCAAGTGGGACTGGAGTACTGTTCATTACCTGCAAATATCATCAAGATTGGGTGAAAAAATGTTTGCTGAGATTGCAGGAAACTCGTAGTTTTTTGGAAGCTTTGCAACCCCTTCCATTGAATGTGATTCTCGTCAGTCTCTGCTTGGGGCTACTTCAATAGGACACAAACCATAGCGATAGAACTTGGAACTACATTATTGTGCCAAGTTTCAAAGAGCTAGCACAAACCGTGTTTGATTTAGAGTTCCAACTACATGTATCCATATAGGAGAAAACAGAGTGAAACCTAAACATGAAAACGTTACTGCAAAGGAACGGTTCAACCTAGAAGAACGAAATTTGGTGAGCCAAGTGGGACTGGTGTACTGATCAATACCTGCCAGTATCATCAAGATTGGGTGAAAAAATGTTGCTGTAGATTTCAGGAAACTCACAGTTTTTTGGAAGCTTGGGAACCCCTTTCCAATGAAAGTGATTCTTGTCAGTCTCTGCTTGGGGCTAGTTCCATAGGACACAAACCATAGCGATAGAACTTGGAACTACATTATTGTGCCAAGTTTCAAAGAGGCTAGCGCAAACCGTGTTTGATTTAGAGTTCCAACTGCATGTATCCATATAGGAGAAAACAGAGTGAAACCTAAACATGAAAACGGGTTACTGCAAAGGAACGGTTTAACCTAGAAGAAACGAAATTTGGTAAGCCAAGTGGGGACTGGTGTACTGATCAGTCCTGCAAGTATCATCAAGAATGGGTGAAAAAATGTTTGCTGAGATTTCAGGAAACTCGTAGTTTTTTGGAAGCTTGGCAACCCCTTCCAATGAATGTGATTCTCGTCAGTCTGTGCTTGGGGCTACGTCAATAGGACACAAATCATAGCGATAGAACTTGGAACTACATTATTGTGCCAAGTTTCAAAGAGCTAGCACAAACCGTGTTTGATTTAGAGTTCCAACTACATGTATCCATATAGGAGAAAACAGAGTGAAACCTAAACATGAAACGGTTACTGCAAAGGAACGGTTTAACCTAGAAGAACGAAATTTGGTGAGCCAAGTGGGACTGGTGTACTGATCATTACCTACCAGTATCATCAAGATTGGGTGAAAAAATGTTTGCTGAGATTTCAGGAAACTCGTAGTTTTTTGGAAGCTTGGCAACCCCTTCCAATGAATGGGATTCTCGTCAGTCTCTGCTTGGGGCTACTTCAATAGGGACACAAACCATAGCTAAAGAACTTGGAACTGCATTATTGTGCCAAGTTTCAAAGAGCTAGCACAAACCGTGTTTGATTTAGAGTTCCAACTACATGTATCCATATAGGAGAAAACAGAGTGAAACCTAAACATGAAAACGGTTACTGCAAAGGAACGGTTTAACCTAGAAGAACGAAATTTGGTGAGCCAAGTGGGATTGGTGTACTGATCATTACCTGTCAGTATCATCAAGATTGGGTGAAAAAAATGTTTGCTGAGATTTCAGGAAATTCGTACTTTTTTGGAAGCTTGGAAACCCCTTTCAATGAATGTCATTCACGTAAGTGTCTGCTTGGGGCTACATCAATACGACACAAACCATAGCGATAGAACTTGGAACTACATTATTGTGCCAAGTTTCAAAGAGCTAGCACAAACCGTGTTTGATTTAGAGTTCCAACTACATGTATCCATATAGGAGAAAACAGAGTGAAACCTAAACCATGAAAACGGTTACTGCAAAGGAACGGTTTAACCTAGAAGAACGAAATTTGGTGAGCCAAGTGGGACTGGTGTACTGATCATTACCTGCAAGTATCATCAAGATTGGGTGAAAAAATGTTTGCTGAGATTTCAGGAAATTCGTAGTTTTTTAGAACCTTGGCAACCCCTTTCAATGAAAGTGATTCTCGTCAGTCTCTGCTTGGGGCTACTTCAATAGGACACAAACCATAGCGATAGAACTTGGATCTACATTATTGTGCCAAGTTTCAAAGAGCTAGCACAAACCGTGTTTGATTTAGAGTTCCAACTACATGTATCCATATAGGAGAAAACAGAGTGAAACCTAAACATGAAAACGGTTACTGCAAAGGGAACGGTTTAACCTAGAAGAACGAAATTTGGTGAGCCAAGTGGGACTGGTGTACTGATCATTACCTGCCAGTATCATCAAGATTGGGTGAAAAAATGTTTGCTGAGATTTCAGGAAACTCACAGTTTTTGGAAACTTGGGAACCCCTTTCAATGAAAGTGATTCTCGTCAGTCTCTGCTTGGGGCTAGTTCCATAGGACACAAACCATAGCGATAGAACTTGGAACTACATTATTGTGCCAAGTTTCAAAGAGCTAGCACAAACCGTGTTTGATTTAGAGTTCCAACTACATGTATCCATGTAGGAGAAAACAGAGTGAAACCTAAACATGAAAACGGTTACTGCAAAGGAACGGTTTAACCTAGAAGAACGAAATTTGGTGAGCCACGTGGGACTGGTGTACTGATCATTACCTGCAAGTATCATCAAGAATGGGTGAAAAAAATGTTTGCTGAGATTTCAGGAAACTCGTAGTTTTTTGGAAGCTTGGCAACCCCTTCCAATGAATGTGATTCTCGTCAGTCTCTGCTTGGGGCTACGTCAATAGGACACAAATCATAGCGATAGAACTTGGAACTACATTATTGTGCCAAGTTTCAAAGAGCTAGCACAAACCGTGTTTGATTTAGAGTTCCAACTACATGTATCCATATAGGAGAAAACAGAGTGAAATCTAAACATGAAAACGGTTACTGCAAAGAAACGGTTTAACCTAGAAGAACGAAATTTGGTGAGCCAAGTGGGACTGGTGTACTGATCATTACCTGCAAGTATCATCAAGAATGGGTGAAAAAATGTTTGCTGAGATTTCAGGAAACTCGTAGTTTTTCGGAAGCTTGGCAACCCCTTTCAATGAATGTGATTCTCGTCAGTCTCTGCTTTGGGCTACTTCAATAGGACACAAACCATAGCGATAGAACTTGGAACTACATTATTGTGCCAAGTTTCAAAGAGCTAGCACAAACCGTGTTTGATTTAGAGTTCCAACTACATGTATCCATATAGGAGAAAACAGTGTGAAACCTAAACATGAAAACGGTTACTTCAAAGGAACGGTTTAACCTAGAAGAATGAAATTTGGTGAGCCAAGTGGGATTGGTGTACTAATCATTACCTGCCAGTATCATGAAGATTGGGTAAAAAAATGTTTGCTGAGATTTCAGGAAACTCGTAGTTTTTCGGAAGCTTGGCAACCCTTTCAATGAAAGTAATTCTCGTCAGTCTCTCCTTGGGGCTACTTCAATAGGACACAAACCATAGCGAAACAACTTGGAACTACATTATTGTGCCAAGTTTCAAAGAGCTAGCACAAACCGTGTTTGATTTAGAGTTCCAACTACATGTATCCATATAGGAGAAAAACAGAGTGAAACCTAAACATGAAAACGATTACTACAAAGGAACGGTTTAACCTAGAAGAACGAAATTTTGTGAGCCAAGTGGGATTGGTGTACTGATCATTACCTGCAGTACCATCAAGATTGGGTGAAAAAATGTTTCCTGAGATTTCAGGAAATTCGTAGTTTTTTGGAAGCTTGGCAACCCCTTCCAATGAATGTGATTCTCGTCAGTCTCTGCTTGGGGCTACTTCCATACGACACAAAACCATAGCGATAGAACTTGGAACTACATTATTGTGCCAAGTTTCAAAGAGCTAGCACAAACCGTGTTGATTTAGAGTTCCAACTACATGTATCCATATAGGAGAAAACAGAGTGAAACCTAAACATGAAAACGGTTACTGCAAAGGAACGGTTTAACCTAGAAGAACGAAATTTGGTGAGCCAAGTGGGATTGGTGTACTGATCATTACCTGCCAGTACCATCAAGATTGGGTGAAAAAATGTTTGCTGAGATTTCAGGAAATTCGTACTTTTTTGGAAGCTTGGAAACCCCTTTCAATGAATTTCATTCACGTAAGTGTCTGCTTGAGGCTACATCAATAGGACACAAACCATAGCGATAGAACTTGGAACTACATTATTTTGCCAAGTTTCAAAGAGCTAGCACAAACCGTGTTTGATTTAGAGTTCCAACTACATGTATCCATATAGGAGAAAACAGAGTGAAACCTAAACATGAAAATGGTTACTGCAAAGGAACGGTTTAACCTAGAAGAACGAAATTTGGTGAGCCAAGTGGGACTGGTGTAGTGATCTTTACCTGCAAGTATCATCAAGATTGCGTGAAAAAAATGTTTGCTGAGATTTCAGGAAATTCGTAGTTTTTTGGAACCTTGGCAACCCCTTTCAATGAAAGTGATTCTCGTCAGTCTCTGCTTGGGGCTACTTCAATAGGACACAAACTATAGCGATAGAACTTGGATCTACATTATTGTGCCAAGTTTCAAAGAGCTAGCACAAACCGTGTTTGATTTAGAGTTCCAATTACATGTATCCATATAGGAGAAACAGAGTGAAACCTAAACATGAAAACGGTTACTGCACAGGAACGGTTTAACCTAGAAGAACGAAATTTGGTGAGCCAAGTGGGACTGGAGTACTGTTCATTACCTGCAAATATCATCAAGATTGGGTGAAAAAATGTTTGCTGAGATTGCAGGAAACTCGTAGTTTTTTGGAAGCTTTGCAACCCCTTCCAATGAATGTGATTCTCGTCAGTCTCTGCTTGGGGCTACTTCAATAGGACACAAACCATAGCGATAGAACTTGGAACTACATTTTGTGCCAAGTTTCAAAGAGCTAGCACAAACCGTGTTTGATTTAGAGTTCCAACTACATGTATCCATATAGGAGAAAACAGAGTGAAACCTAAACATGAAAACGGTTACTGCAAAGGAACGGTTAACCTAGAAGAACGAAATTTGGTGAGCCAAGTGGGACTGGTGTACTGATCATTACCTGCCAGTATCATCAAGATTGGGTGAAAAAATGTTTGCTGAGATTTCAGGAAACTCACAGTTTTTTGGAAGGCTTGGGAACCCCTTTCAATGAAAGTGATTCTTGTCAGTCTCTGCTTGGGGCTAGTTCCATAGGACACAAACCATAGCGATAGAAACTTGGAACTACATTATTGTGCCAAGTTTCAAAGAGCTAGCGCAAAACCGTGTTTGATTTAGAGTTCCAACTGCATGTATCCATATAGGAGAAAACAGAGTGAAACCTAAACATGAAAACGGTTACTGCAAAGGAACGGTTTAACCTAGAAGAACGAAATTTGGTGAGCCAAGTGGGACTGGTGTACTGATCATTACCTGCAAGTATCATCAAGAATGGGTGAAAAAATGTTTGCTGAGATTTCAGGAAACTCGTAGTTTTTTGGAAGCTTGGCAACCCCTTCCAATGAATGTGATTCTCGTCAGTCTGTGCTTGGGGCTACGTCAATTAGGACACAAATCATAGCGATAGAACTTGGAACTACATTATTGTGCCAAGTTTCAAAGAGCTAGCACAAACCGTGTTTGATTTAGAGAGTTCCAACTACATGTATCCATATAGGAGAAAACAGAGTGAAACCTAAACATGAAAACGGTTACTGCAAAGGAACGGTTAACCTAGAAGAACGAAATTTGTTGAGCCAAGTGGGACTGGTGTACTGATCATTACCTACCAGTATCATCAAGATTGGGTGAAAAAATGTTTGCTAAGATTTCAGGAAACTCGTAGTTTTTTGGAAGCTTGGCAACCCCTTCCAATGAATGTGATTCTCGTCAGTCTCTGCTTGGGGCTACTTCAATAGGACACAAACCATAGCTAATGAACTTGGAACTGCATTATTTTGCCAAGTTTCAAAGAGCTAGCACAAACCGTGTTTGATTTAGAGTTCCAACTACATGTATCCATATAGGAGAAAACAGAGTGAAACCTAAACATGAAACGGTTACTGCAAAGGAACGTTTAACCTAGAAGAACGAAATTTGGTGAGCCAAGTGGGATTGGTGTACTGATCATTACCTGTCAGTATCATCAAGATTGGGTGAAAAAAATGTTTTGCTGAGATTTCAGGAAACTCGTACTTTTTCGGAAGCTTGGCAACCCCTTTCAATGAAAGTGATTCTCGTCAGTCTCTGCTTGGGGCTTCTTCAATAGGAAACAAACCATAGCTATAGAACTTGGAACTACATTATTGTGCCAAGTTTCAAAGAGCTAGCACATACCGTGTTTGATTTAGAGTTCCAACTACATGTATCCATATAGGAGAAAACAGAGTGAAACCTAAACATGAAAACGGTTACTGCAAAGGAACGGTTTAACCTAGAAGAACGAAATTTTGTGAGCCAAGTGGGATTGGTGTACTGATCATTACCTGGCCAGTACCATCAAGATTGGGTGAAAAAATGTTTGCTGAGATTTCAGGAAATTCGTACTTTTTTGGAAGCTTGGCAACCCCTTTCAATGAATGTCATTCACGTAAGTGTCTGCTTGGGGCTACATCAATAGGACACAAACCATAGCGATAGAACTTGGAACTACATTATTGTGCCAAGTTTCAAAGAGCTAGCACAAACCGTGTTTGATTTAGAGTTCCAACTACATGTATCCATATAGGAGAAAACAGAGTGAAACCTAAACATGAAAATGGTTACTGCAAAGGAACGGTTTAACCTAGAAGAATGAAATTTGGTGAGCCAAGTGGGACTGGTGTACTGATCATTACCTGCAAATATCATCAAGATTGGGTGAAAAAATGTTTGCTGAGATTTCAGGAAACTCAGTTTTTTGGAAGCTTGGGAACCCCTTTCAATGAAAGTGATTCTCGTCAGTCTCTGCATGAGGCTAGTTCCATAGGACACAAAACCATAGCGATAGAACTTGGAACTACATTATTGTGCCAAGTTTCAAAGAGCTAGCACAAACCGTGTTTGATTTAGAGTTCCAACTACATGTATCCATATAGGAGAAAACAGAGTGAAACCTAAACATGAAAACGTTACTGCAAAGGAACGGTTTAACCTAGAAGAACGAAATTGAGCCAAGTGGGATTGGTGTACTGATCATTACCTGCCAGTACCATCAAGATTGGGTGAAAAAATGTTTGCTGAGATTTCAGGAAATTCGTACTTTTTTGGAAGCTTGGAAACCCCTTTCAATGAATTTCATTCACGTAAGTGTCTGCTTGAGGCTACATCAATAGGACACAAACCATAGCGATAGAACTTGGAACTACATTATTGTGCCAAGTTTCAAAGAGCTAGCACAAACCGTGTTTGATTTAGAGTTCCAACTACATGTATCCATATAGGAGAAAACAGAGTGAAACCTAAACATGAAAATGGTTACTGCAAAGGAACGGTTTAACCTAGAAGAACGAAATTTGGTGAGCCAAGTGGGACTGGTGTAGTGATCATTACCTGCAAGTATCATCAAGATTGCGTGAAAAAATGTTTGCTGAGATTTCAGGAAATTCGTAGTTTTTTGGAACCTTGGCAACCCCTTTCAATGAAAGTGATTCTCGTCAGTCTCTGCTTGGGGCTACTTCAATAGGACACAAACTATAGCGATAGAACTTGGATCTACATTATTGTGCCAAGTTTCAAAGAGCTAGCACAAACCGTGTTTGATTTAGAGTTCCAAATACATGTATCCATATAGGAGAAAACAGAGTGAAACCTAAACATGAAAACGGTTACTGCACAGGAACGGTTTAACCTAGAAGAACGAAATTTGGTGAGCCAAGTGGGACTGGAGTACTGTTCATTACCTGCAAATATCATCAAGATTGGGTGAAAAAATGTTTGCTGAGATTGCAGGAAACTCGTAGTTTTTTGGAAGCTTTGCAACCCCTTCCAATGAATGTGATTCTCGTCAGTCTCTGCTTGGGGCTACTTCAATAGGACACAAACCATAGCGATAGAACTTGGAACTACATTATTGTGCCAAGTTTCAAAGAGCTAGCACAAACCGTGTTTGATTTAGAGTTCCAACTACATGTATCCATATAGGAGAAAACAGAGTGAAACCTAAACATGAAAACGGTTACTGCAAAGGAACGGTTTAACCTAGAAGAACGAAATTTGGTGAGCCAAGTGGGACTGGTGTACTGATCATTACCTGCCAGTATCATCAAGATTGGGTGAAAAAATGTTTGCTGAGATTTCAGGAAACTCACAGTTTTTTGGAAGCTTGGGAACCCCTTTCAATGAAAGTGATTCTTGTCAGTCTCTGCTTGGGGCTAGTTCCATAGGACACAAACCATAGCGATAGAACTTGGAACTACATTATTGTGCCAAGTTTCAAAGAGCTAGCGCAAACCGTGTTTGATTTAGAGTTCCAACTGCATGTATCCATATAGGAGAAAACAGAGTGAAACCTAAACATGAAAACGGTTACTGCAAAGGAACGGTTTAACCTAGAAGAACGAAATTTGGTGAGCCAAGTGGGACTGGTGTACTGATCATTACCTGCAAGTATCATCAAGAATGGGTGAAAAAATGTTTGCTGAGATTTCAGGAAACTCGTAGTTTTTTGGAAGCTTGGCAACCCCTTCCAATGAATGTGATTCTCGTCAGTCTGTGCTTGGGGCTACGTCAATAGGACACAAATCATAGCGATAGAACTTGGAACTACATTATTGTGCCAAGTTTCAAAGAGCTAGCACAAACCGTGTTTGATTTAGAGTTCCAACTACATGTATCCATATAGGAGAAAACAGAGTGAAACCTAAACATGAAAACGGTTACTGCAAAGGAACGGTTTAACCTAGAAGAACGAAATTTGGTGAGCCAAGTGGGACTGGTGTACTGATCATTACCTACCAGTATCATCAAGATTGGGTGAAAAAATGTTTGCTGAGATTTCAGGAAACTCGTAGTTTTTTGGAAGCTTGGCAACCCCTTCCAATGAATGTGATTCTCGTCAGTCTCTGCTTGGGGCTACTTCAATAGGACACAAACCATAGCTAAAGAACTTGGAACTGCATTATTGTGCCAAGTTTCAAAGAGCTAGCACAAACCGTGTTTGATTTAGAGTTCCAACTACATGTATCCATATAGGAGAAAACAGAGTGAAACCTAAACATGAAAACGGTTACTGCAAAGGAACGGTTTAACCTAGAAGAACGAAATTTGGTGAGCCAAGTGGGATTGGTGTACTGATCATTACCTGTCAGTATCATCAAGATTGGGTGAAAAAAATGTTTGCTGAGATTTCAGGAAATTCGTACTTTTTTGGAAGCTTGGAAACCCCTTTCAATGAATGTCATTCACGTAAGTGTCTGCTTGGGGCTACATCAATACGACACAAACCATAGCGATAGAACTTGGAACTACATTATTGTGCCAAGTTTCAAAGAGCTAGCACAAACCGTGTTTGATTTAGAGTTCCAACTACATGTATCCATATAGGAAAAAAACAGAGTGAAACCTAAACATGAAAACGGTTACTGCAAAGGAACGGTTTAACCTAGAAGAACGAAATTTTGTGAGCCAAGTGGGATTGGTGTACTGATCATTACCTGCCAGTACCATCAAGATTGGGTGAAAAAATGTTTGCTGAGATTTCAGGAAATTCGTACTTTTTTGGAAGCTTGGCAACCCCTTTCAATGAATGTCATTCACGTGAGTGTCTGCTTGGGGCTACATCAATAGGACACAAACCATAGCGATAGAACTTGGAACTACATTATTGTGCCAAGTTTCAAAGAGCTAGCACAAACCGTGTTTGATTTAGAGTTCCAACTACATGTATCCATATAGGAGAAAACAGAGTGAAACTTAAACATGAAAATGGTCACTGCAAAGGAACGGTTTAACCTAGAAGAACGAAATTTGGTGAGCCAAGTGGGACTGGTGTACTGATCATTACCTGCCAGTATCATCAAGATTGGGTGAAAAAATGTTTGCTGAGATTTCAGGAAACTCACAGTTTTTTGGAAGCTTGGGAACCCCTTTCAATGAAAGTGATTCTCGTCAGTCTCTGCATGGGGCTAGTTCCATAGGACACAAACCATAGCGATAGAACTTGGAACTACATTATTGTGCCAAGTTTCAAAGAGCTAGCAGAAACCGTGTTTGATTTAGAGTTCCAACTACATGTATCCATATAGGAGAAAACAGAGTGAAACCTAAACATGAAAACGGTTACTGCAAAGGAACGGTTTAACCTAGAAGAACGAAATTTGGTGAGCCAAGTGGGACTGGTGTACTGATCATTACCTGCAAGTATCATCAAGAATGGGTGAAAAAATGTTTGCTGAGATTTCAGGAAACTCGTAGTTTTTTGGAAGCTTGGCAACCCCTTCCAATGAATGTGATTCTCGTCAGTCTCTGCTTGGGGCTACTTCAATAGGACACAAACTATAGCGAAAGAACTTGGAACTGCATTATTGTGCCAAGTTTCAAAGAGCTAGCACAAACCGTGTTTGATTTAGAGTTCCAACTACATGTATCCATATAGGAGAAAACAGAGTGAAACCTAAACATGAAAACGGTTACTGCAAAGGAACAGTTTAACCTAGAAGAACGAAATTTGGTGAGCCAAGTGGGATTGGTGTACTGATCATTACCTGTCAGTATCATCAAGATTGGGTGAAAAAAAAGTTTGCTGAGATTTCAGGAAACTCGTAGTTTTTCGGAAGCTTGGCAACCCCTTTCAATGAAAGTGATTCTCGTCAGTCTCTGCTTGGGGCTTCTTCAATAGGAAACAAACCATAGCGATAGAACTTGGAACTACATTATTGTGCCAAGTTTCAAAGAGCTAGCACAAACCGTGTTTGATTTAGAGTTCCAACTACATGTATCCATATAGGAGAAAACAGAGTGAAACCTAAACATGAAAACGGTTACTGCAAAGGAACGGTTTAAACTAGAAGAACGAAATTTTGTGAGCCAAGTGGGATTGGTGTACTGATCATTACCTGCCAGTACCATCAAGATTGGGTGAAAAAATGTTTGCTGAGATTTCAGGAAATTCGTACTTTTTTGGAAGCTTGGCAACCCCTTTCAATGAATGTCATTCACGTGAGTGTCTGCTTGGGGCTACATCAATAGGACACAAACCATAGCGATAGAACTTGGAACTACATTATTGTGCCAAGTTTCAAAGAGCTAGCACAAACCGTGTTTGATTTAGAGTTCCAACTACATGTATCCATATAGGAGAAAACAGAGTGAAACCTAAACATGAAAATGGTTACTGCAAAGGAACGGTTTAACCTAGAAGAACGAAATTTGGTGAGGCAAGTGGGACTGGTGTACTGATCATTACCTGCCAGTATCATCAAGATTGGGTGAAAAAATGTTTGCTGAGATTTCAGGAAACTCACAGTTTTTTGGAAGCTTGGGAACCCCTTTCAATGAAAGTGATTCTCGTCAGTCTCTGCATGGGGCTAGTTCCATAGGACAAAAACCATAGCGATAGAACTTGGAACTACATTATTGTGCCAAGTTTCAAAGAGCTAGCAGAAACCGTGTTTGATTTAGAGTTCCAACTACATGTATCCATATAGGAGAAAACAGAGTGAAACCTAAACATGAAAACGGTTACTGCAAAGGAACGGTTTAACCTAGAAGAACGAAATTTGGTGAGCCAAGTGGGACTGGTGTACTGATCATTACCTGCAAGTATCATCAGGAATGGGTGAAAAAATGTTTGCTGAGATTTCAGGAAACTCGTAGTTTTTTGGAAGCTTGGCAACCCCTTCCAATGAATGTGATTCTCGTCAGTCTCTGCTTGGGGCTTCTTCAATAGGAAACAAACCATAGCGATAGAACTTGGAACTACATTATTGTGCCAAGTTTGAAAGAGCTAGCACAAACCGTGTTTGATTTAGAGTTCCAACTACATGTATCCATATAAGAGAAAACAGAGTGAAACCTAAACATGAAAACGGTTACTGCAAAGGAACGGTTTAAACTAGAAGAACGAAATTTTGTGAGCCAAGTGGGATTGGTGTACTGATCATTACCTGCCAGTACCATCAAGATTGGGTGAAAAATGTTTGCTGAGATTTCAGGAAATTCGTCGTTTTTTGGAAGCTTGGCAACCCCTTCCAATGAATGTGATTCTCGTCAGTCTCTGCTTGGGGCTACTTCCATAGGACACAAACCATAGCGATAGTACTTGGAACTACATTATTGTGCCAAGTTTCAAAGAGCTAGCACAAACCGTGTTTGATTTACAGTTCCAACTACATGTATCCATATAGGAGAAAACAGAGTGAAACCTAAACATGAAAACGGTTACTGCAAAGGAACGGTTTAACCTAGAAGAACGAAATTTGGTGAGCCAAGTGGGATTGGTGTACTGATCATTACCTGCCAGTACCATCAACATTGGGTGAAAAAATGTTTGCTGAGATTTCAGGAAATTCGTACTTTTTTGGAAGCTTGGCAACCCTTTTCAATGAATGTCATTCACGTAAGTGTCTGCTTGGGGCTACATCAATAGGACACAAACCATAGCGATAGAACTTGGAACTACATTATTGTGCCAAGTTTCAAAGAGCTAGCACAATCCGTGTTTGATTTAGAGTTCCAACTACATGTATCCATATAGGAGAAAACAGAGTGAAACCTAAACATGAAAATGGTTACTGCAAAGGAACGGTTTAACCTAGAAGAACGAAATTTGGTGAGCCAAGTGGGACTGGTGTACTGATCATTACCTGCAAGTATCATCAAGATTGGGTGAAAAAATGTTTGCTGAGATTTCAGGAAATTCGTAGTTTTTTGGAAGCTTGGCAACCCTTTCAATGAAAGTGATTCTCGTCAGTCTCTGCTTGGGGCTACTTCAATAGGACACAAACCATAGCGATAGAACTTGGAACTACATTATTGTGCCAAGTTTCAAAGAGCTAGCACAAACCGTGTTTGATTTAGAGTTCCAACTACATGTATCCATATAGGAGAAAACAGAGTGAAACCTAAACATGAAAACGGTTACTGCAAAGGAACGGTTTAACCTAGAAGAACGAAATTTGGTGAGCCAAGTGGGACTGGTGTACTGATCATTACCTGCAAGTATCATCAAGAATGGGTGAAAAAATGTTTGCTGAGATTTCAGGAAACTCGTAGTTTTTTGGAAGCTTGGCAACCCCTTCCAATGAATGTGATTCTCGTCAGTCTCTGCTTGGGGCTACGTCAATAGGACACAAATCATAGCGATAGAACTTGGAACTACATTATTGTGCCAAGTTTCAAAGAGCTAGCACAAACCGTGTTTGATTTAGAGTTCCAACTACATGTATCCATATAGGAGAAAACAGAGTGAAACCTAAACATGAAAACGGTTACTGCAAAGGAACGGTTTAACCTAGAAGAACGAAATTTGGTGAGCCAAGTGGGACTGGTGTACTGATCATTACCTACCAGTATCATCAAGATTGGGTGAAAAAATGTTTGCTGAGATTTCAGGAAACTCGTAGTTTTTTGGAAGCTTGGGAACCCCTTCCAATGAATGTGATTCTCGTCAGTCTCTGCTTGGGGCTACTTCAATAGGACACAAACCATAGCGAAAGAACTTGGAACTGCATAATTGTGCCAAGTTTCAAAGAGCTAGCACAAACCGTGTTTGATTTAGAGTTCCAACTACATGTATCCATATAGGAGAAAACAGAGTGAAACCTAAACATGAAAAAGGTTACTGCAAAGGAACGGTTTAACCTAGAAGAACGAAATTTGGTGAGCCAAGTGGGATTGGTGTACTGATCATTACCTGTCAGTATCATCAAGATTGGGTGAAAAAAATGTTTGCTGAGATTTCAGGAAACTCGTAGTTTTTCGGAAGCTTGGCAACCCCTTTCAATGAAAGTGATTCTCGTCAGTCTCTGCTTGGGGCTTCTTCAATAGGAAACAAACCATAGCGATAGAACTTGGAACTACATTATTGTGCCAAGTGTCAAAGAGCTAGCACAAACCGTGTTTGATTTACAGTTCCAACTACATGTATCCATATAGGAGAAAACAGAGTGAAACCTAAACATGAAAACGGTTACTGCAAAGGAACGGTTTAACCTAGAAGAACGAAATTTGGTGAGCCAAGTGGGATTGGTGTACTGATCATTACCTGCCAGTACCATCAACATTGGGTGAAAAAATGTTTGCTGAGATTTCAGGAAATTCGTACTTTTTTGGAAGCTTGGCAACCCTTTTCAATGAATGTCATTCACGTAAGTGTCTGCTTGGGGCTACATCAATAGGACACAAACCATAGCGATAGAACTTGGAACTACATTATTGTGCCAAGTTTCAAAGAGCTACCAGAAACCGTGTTTGATTTAGAGTTCCAACTACATGTATCCATATAGGAGAAAACAGAGTGAAACCTAAACATGAAAATGGTTACTGCAAAGGAACGGTTTAACCTAGAAGAACGAAATTTGGTGAGCCAAGTGGGACTGGTGTACTGATCATTACCTGCCAGTATCATCAAGATTGGGTGAAAAAATGTTTGCTGAGATTTCAGGAAACTCGTCGTTTTTTGGAAGCTTGGCAACCCCTTCCAATGAATGTGATTCTCGTCAGTCTCTGCTTGGGGCTACTTCCATAGGACACAAACCATAGCGATAGTACTTGGAACTACATTATTGTGCCAAGTGTCAAAGAGCTAGCACAAACCGTGTTTGATTTACAGTTCCAACTACATGTATCCATATAGGAGAAAACAGAGTGAAACCTAAACATGAAAACGGTTACTGCAAAGGAACGGTTTAACCTAGAAGAACGAAATTTGGTGAGCCAAGTGGGATTGGTGTACTGATCATTACCTGCCAGTACCATCAACATTGGGTGAAAAAATGTTTGCTGAGATTTCAGGAAATTCGTACTTTTTTGGAAGCTTGGCAACCCTTTTCAATGAATGTCATTCACGTAAGTGTCTGCTTGGGGCTACATCAATAGGACACAAACCATAGCGATAGAACTTGGAACTACATTATTGTGCCAAGTTTCAAAGAGCTACCAGAAACCGTGTTTGATTTAGAGTTCCAACTACATGTATCCATATAGGAGAAAACAGAGTGAAACCTAAACATGAAAATGGTTACTGCAAAGGAACGGTTTAACCTAGAAGAACGAAATTTGGTGAGCCAAGTGGGACTGGTGTACTGATCATTACCTGCCAGTATCATCAAGATTGGGTGAAAAAATGTTTGCTGAGATTTCAGGAAACTCACAGTTTTTTGGAAGCTTGGGAACCCCTTTCAATGAAAGTGATTCTCGTCAGTCTCTGCATGGTGCTAGTTCCATAGGACACAAACCATAGCGATAGAACTTGGAACTACATTATTGTGCCAAGTTTCAAAGAGCTAGCACAAACCGTGTTTGATTTAGAGTTCCAACTACATGTATCCATATAGGAGAAAACAGAGTGAAACCTAAACATGAAAACGGTTACTGCAAAGGAACGGTTTAACCTAGAAGAACGAAATTTGGTGAGCCAAGTGGGACTGGTGTACTGATCATTACCTGCAAGTATCATCAAGAATGGGTGAAAAAATGTTTGCTGAGATTTCAGGAAACTCGTAGTTTTTTGGAAGCTTGGCAACCCCTTCCAATGAATGTGATTCTCGTCAGTCTCTGCTTGGGGCTACGTCAATAGGACACAAATCATAGCGATAGAACTTGGAACTACATTATTGTGCCAAGTTTCAAAGAGCTAGCACAAACCGTGTTTGATTTAGAGTTCCAACTACATGTATCCATATAGGAGAAAACAGAGTGAAACCTAAACATGAAAACGGTTACTGCAAAGGAACGGTTTAACCTAGAAGAACGAAATTTGGTGAGCCAAGTGGGACTGGTGTACTGATCATTACCTACCAGTATCATCAAGATTGGGTGAAAAAATGTTTGCTGAGATTTCAGGAAACTCGTAGTTTTTTGGAAGCTTGGGAACCCCTTCCAATGAATGTGATTCTCGTCAGTCTCTGCTTGGGGCTACTTCAATAGGACACAAACCATAGCGAAAGAACTTGGAACTGCATTATTGGTTTCAAAGAGCTAGCACAAACCGTGTTTGATTTAGAGTTCCAACTACATGTATCCATATAGGAGAAAACAGAGTGAAACCTAAACATGAAAAAGGTTACTGCAAAGGAACGGTTTAACCTAGAAGAACGAAATTTGGTGAGCCAAGTGGGATTGGGTGTACTGATCATTACCTGTCAGTATCATCAAGATTGGGTGAAAAAAATGTTTGCTGAGATTTCAGGAAACTCGTAGTTTTTCGGAAGCTTGGCAACCCCTTTCAATGAAAGTGATTCTCGTCAGTCTCTGCTTGGGGCTTCTTCAATAGGAAACAAACCATAGCGATAGAACTTGGAACTACATTATTGTGCCAAGTTTCAAATAGCTAGCACAAACCGTGTTTGATTTAGAGTTCCAACTACATGTATCCATATAGGAGAAAACAGAGTGAAACCTAAACATGAAAACGGTTACTGCAAAGGAACGGTTTAACCTAGAAGAACGAAATTTGGTGAGCCAAGTGGGACTGGTGTACTGATCATTACCTGCCAGTATCATCAAGATTGGGTGAAAAAATGTTTGCTGAGATTTCAGGAAACTCACAGTTTTTTGGAAGCTTGGGAACCCCTTTCAATGAAAGTGATTCTCGTCAGTCTCTGCATGGTGCTAGTTCCATAGGACACAAACCATAGCGATAGAACTTGGAACTACATTTTTGTGCCAAGTTTCAAAGAGCTAGCACAAACCGTGTTTGATTTAGAGTTCCAACTACATGTATCCATATAGGAGAAAACAGTGTGAAACCTAAACATGAAAACGGTTACTGCAAAGGAACGGTTTAACCTAGAAGAACGAAATTTTGTGAGCCAAGTGGGATTGGTGTACTGATCATTACCTGCCAGTACCATCAAGATTGGGTGAAAAAATGTTTGCTGAGACTTCAGGAAATTCGTCGTTTTTTTGGAAGCTTGGCAACCCCTTCCAATGAATGTGATTCTCGTCAGTCTCTGCTTTGGGCTACTTCCATAGGACACAAACCATAGCGATAGAACTTGGAACTACATTATTGTGCCAAGTTTCAAAGAGCTAGCACAAACCGTGTTTGATTTACAGTTCCAACTACATGTATCCATATAGGAGAAAACAGAGTGAAACCTAAACATGAAAACGGTTACTGCAAAGGAACAGTTTAACCTAGAAGAACGAAATTTGGTGAGCCAAGTGGGATTGGTGTACTGATCATTACCTGCCAGTACCATCAAGATTGGGTGAAAAAATGTTTGCTGAGATTTCAGGAAATTCGTACTTTTTTGGAAGCTTGGCAACCCCTTTCAATGAATGTCATTCACGTAAGTGTCTGCTTGGGGCTACATCAATAGGACACAAACCATAGCGATAGAACTTGGAACTACATTATTGTGCCAAGTTTCAAAGAGCTAGCACAAACCGTGTTTGATTTAGAGTTCCAACTACATGTATCCATATAGGAGAAAACAGAGTGAAACCTAAACATGAAAATGGTTACTGCAAAGGAACGGTTTAACCAAGAAGAACGAAATTTGGTGAGCCAAGTGGGACTGGTGTACTGATCATTACCTGCAAGTATCATCAAGATTGGGTGAAAAAATGTTTGCTGAGATTTCAGGAAATTCGTAGTTTTTGTAAGCTTGGCAACCCTTTCAATGAAAGTGATTCTCGTCAGTCTCTGCTTGGGGCTACTTCAATAGGACACAAACCATAGCGAAAGAACTTCGATCTACATTATTGTGCCAAGTTTAAAAGAGCTAGCACAAACCGTGTTTGATTTAGAGTTAAAACTACATGTATCCATATAGGAGAAAACAGAGTGAAACCTAAACATGAAAACGGTTACTGCAATGGAACGGTTTAACCTAGAAGAACGAAATTTGGTGAGCCAAGTGGGACTGGTGTACTGATCATTACCTGCCAGTATCATCAATATTGGGTGAAAAAATGTTTGCTGAGATTTCAGGAAACTCGTAGTTTTTTGGAAGCTTGGCAACGCCTTCCAATGAATGTGATTCTCGTCAGTCTCTGCTTGGGGCCACGTCAAAGGGACACAAATCACAGCGATATAACTTGGAACTACATTATTGTGCCAAGTTTCAAAGAGCTAGCACAAACCGTGTTTGATTTAGAGTTCCAACTACATGTATCCATATAGGAGAAAACAGAGTGAAACCTAAACATGAAAACGGTTACTGCAAAGGAACGGTTTAACCTAGAAGAACGAAATTTGGTGAGCCAAGTGGGACTGGTGTACTGATCATTACCTACCAGTATCATCAAGATTGGGTGAAAAAATGTTTGCTGAGATTTCAGGAAACTCGTAGTTTTTCGGAAGCTTGGCAACCCCTTTCAATGAAAGTGATTCTCGTCAGTCTCTGCTTGGGGCTTCTTCAATAGGAAACAAACCATAGCGATAGAACTTGGAACTACATTATTGTGCCAAGTTTCAAAGAGCAAGCACAAACCGTGTTTGATTTAGAGTTCCAACTACATGTATCCATATAGGATAAAACAGAGTGAAACCTAAACATGAAAACGGATACTGCAAAGTAACGGTTTAACCTTGAAGAACGAAATTTAGTGAGCCAAGTAGGACTGGTGTACTGATCATTACCTGCCAGTATCATCAAGATTGGGTGAAAAAATGTTTGCTGAGATTTCAGGAAACTCGTAGTTTTTCGGAAGCTTGGCAACCCCTTTCAATGAAAGTGATTCTCGTCAGTCTCTGCTTTTGGCTACTTCAATAGGACACAAACCATAGCGATAGAACTTGGAACTACATTATTGTGCCAAGTTTCAAAGAGCTAACAGAAACCGTGTTTGATTTAGAGTTCCAAATACATGTATCCATATAGGAGAAAATAGAGTGAAACCTAAACATGAAAACGGTTACTGCAAAGGAACGGTTTAACCTAGAAGAACGAAATTTCTTGAGCCTAGTGGGATTGGTGTACTGATCATCACCTGCCAGTATCATCAAGATTGGGTGAAAAAATGTTTGCTGAAATTTCAGGAAACTCGTAGTTTTTTGGAAGCTTGGCAACCCCTTTCAATGAAAGTGATTCTCGTCAGTCTGTGCTTGGGGCTACTTCCATAGGACACACACAATAGCGATAGAACTTGGAACTATATTATTGTGCCAAGTTTCAAAGAGCTAACAGAATCCGTGTTTGATTTAGAGTTCCAACTACATGTATCCATATAGGAGAAAACAGAGTGAAACCTAAACATGAAAACGGTTACTGCAAAGGAACGGTTTAACCTAGAAGAACGAAATTTGGTGAGCCAAGTGGGATTGGTGTACTAATCATTACATGCCAGTATCATCAAGATTGGGTGAAAAAATGTTTGCTGAGATTTCAGGAAACTCGTAGTTTTTCGGAAGCTTGGCAACCCCTTTCAATGAAAGTGATTCTCGTCAGTCTCTGCTTGGGCTACTTCAATAGGACACAAACCATAGCGATAGAACTTGGAAATACATTATTGTGCCAAGTTTCAAAGAGCTAGCACAAACCGTGTTTGATTTAGACTTCCAACTACATGTATCCATATAGGAGAAAACAGAGTGAAACCTAAACATGAAAACGGTTACTGCAATGGAACGGTTTAACCTAGAAGAACGAAATTTGGTGAGCCTAGTGAGATTGGTGTACTGATCATTACCTGGTAGTATCATCAAGATTGGGTGAAAAACTGTTTGCTGAGATTTCAGGAAACTCGTAGTTTTTTGGAAGCTTGGCAACCCCTTCCAATGAATGTGATTCTCGTCAGTCTCTGCTAGGGGCTTCGTCAATAGGACACAAACCATAGCGATAGAACTTGGAACTACATTATTGTGCCAAGTTTCAAAGAGCTAGCACAAACCGTGGTTGATTTAGAGTTGCAACTACATGTATCCATATAGGAGAAACAGAGTGAAACCTAAACATGAAAACGGTTACTGCAAAGGAACGGTTTAACCTAGAAGAACGAAATTTGGTGAGCCAAGTGGGACTGGTGTACTGATCATTACCTGCAAGTATCATCAAGATTGGGTGAAAAAATTTTTGCTGAGATTTCAGGAAACTCGTAGTTTTTGGAAGCTTGGCAACACCTTCCAATGAATGTGATTATCGTCAGTCTCTGCTTGGGGCTACTTCAATAGGACACAAACCATAGCGATAGAACTTGGAACTACATTATTGTGCCAAGTTTCAAAGAGCTAGCACAAACCGTGTTTGATTTAGAGTTCCAACTACATGTATCCATATAAGAGAAAACAGAGTGAAACCTAAACATGAAAACAGTTACTGCAAAGGAACGGTTTAACCTAGAAGAACGAAATTTGGTGAGCCAAGTGGGATTGGTGTACTTATAATTACCTTCAAGTATCATCAAGATTGGGTGAAAAAATGTTTGCTGTTATTTCAGGAAACTCGTAGTTTTTCGGAAGCTTGGCAACCCCTTTCAATGAAAGTGATTCTCGTCAGTCTCTGCTTGGGGCTACTTCAGTAGGACACAAACCATAGCGATAGAACTTGGAACTACATTATTGTGCCAAGTTTCAAAGAGCTAGCACAAACCGTGTTTGATTTAGAGTTCCAACTACATGTATCAATATAGGAGAAAACAGAGTGAAACCTAAACATGAAAACGGTTACTGCAAAGGAACGGTTTAACCTAGAAGAACGAAATTTGGTGAGCCAAGTGGGATTGGTGTACTGATCATTACCTGCAAGTATCATCAAGATTGGGTGAAAAAAATGTTTGCTGATATTTCAGGAAACTCGTAGTTTTTTTGGAAGCTTGGCAACCACTTTCAATGAAAGTGATTCTCATCAGTCTCTGCTTGTGGCTACTTCAATAGGACACAAACCATAGCGATAGAACTTGCAACTACATTATTGTGCCAAGTTTCAAAGAGCTAACAGAATCCGTGTTTGATTTAGAGTTCCAACTACATGTATCCATATAGGAGAAAACAGAGTGAAACCTAAACATGAAAACGGTTACTGCAAAGGAACGGTTTAACCTAGAAGAACGAAATTTGGTGAGCCAAGTGGGATTGGTGTACTAATCATTACATGCCAGTATCATCAAGATTGGGTGAAAAATGTTTGCTGAGATTTCAGGAAACTCGTAGTTTTTCGGAAGCTTGGCAACCCCTTTCAATGAAAGTGATTCTCGTCGGTCTCTGCTTGGGGCTACTTCAATAGGACACAAACCATAGCGATAGAACTTGGAACTACATTATTGTGCCAAGTTTCAAAGAGCTAACAGAACCGTGTTTGATTTAGATTTCCAACTACATGTATCCATATAGGAGAAAACAGAGTGAAACCTAAACATGAAAACGGTTACTGCAAAGGAACGGTTTAAACTAGAAGAACGAAATTTGGTGAGCCTAGTGGGGTTGGTGTACTGATCATTACCTGGTAGTATCATCAAGATTGGGTGAAAAAATGTTTGCTGAGATTTCAGGAAACTCGTAGATTTTTGGAAGCGTGGCAACCCCTTTCAATGAAAGTGATTCTCGTAAGTCTCTGCTTGGGGCTACTTCCATAGGACACAAACCATAGGGAAAGAACTTGGATCAACATTATTGTGCCAAGTTTCAAAGAGCTAGCACAAACCGTGTTTGATTTAGAGTTCCAACTACATGTATCCATATAGGAGAAAACAGATTGTAACCTAAACATGAAAACGGTTACTGCAAAGGAACGGTTTAACCTAGAAGAACGAAATTTGGTGAGCCAAGTGGGACTGGTGTACTGATCATTACCTGCAAATATCATAAAGATTGGGTGAAAACCTGTTTGCTGAGATTTCAGGAAACTCGTAGTTTTTTGGAAGCTTGGCAACCACTTTCAATGAAAGTGATTCTCGTCAGTCTCTGCTTGTGGCTACTTCCATAGGACACAAACCATAGCGATAGAACTTGGATCTACATTATTGTGCCAAGTTTCAAAGAGCTAGCACAAACCGTGTTTGATTTAGAGTTCCAACTGCATGTATCCATATACGAGAAAACAGAGTGAAACCTAAACATGAAAACGGTTACTGCAAAGGAACGTTTAACCTAGAAGAACGAAATTTCGTGAGCCTAGTGGGATTGGTGTACTGATCATCACCTGCCAGTGTCATCAAGATTGGGTGAAAAAATGTTTGCTGAGATTTCAGGAAACTCGTAGTTTTTTGGAAGCTTGGCAACCCCTTCCAATGAATGTGATTCTCGTCAGTCTCTGCTTGGGGCTTCGTCAATAGGACACAAACCATAGCGATAGAACTTGGAACTACATTATTGTGCCAAGTTTCAAAGAGCTAGCACAAACCGTGTTTGATTTAGAGTTGCAACTACATGTATCCATATAGGAGAAAACAGAGTGAAACCTAACATGAAAACGGTTACTGCAAAGGAACGGTTTAACCTAGAAGAACGAAATTTGGTGAGCCAAGTGGGACTGGTGTACTGATCATTACGTGCAAGTATCATCAAGATTGGGTGAAAAAATTTTTGCTGAGATTTCAGGAAACTCGTAGTTTTTTGGAAGCTTGGCAACCCCTTCCAATGAATGTGATTCTCGTCAGTCTCTGCTTGGGGCTAATTCAATAGGACACAAACCATAGCGATAGAACTTGGAACTACATTATTGTGCCAAGTTTCAAAGAGCTAGCACAAACCGTGTTTGATTTAGAGTTCCAACTACATGTATCCATATAAGAGAAAACAGAGTGAAACCTAAACATGAAAACAGTTACTGCAAAGAACGGTTTAACCTAGTAGAACGAAATTTGGTGAGCCAAGTGGGATTGGTGTACTTATAATTACCTTCAAGTATCATCAAGATTGGGTGAAAAAATGTTTGCAGAGATTTCAGGAAACTCGTAGTTTTTCGGAAGCTTGGCAACCCCTTTCAATGAAAGTGATTCTCGTCAGTCTCTGCTTGGGGCTACTTCAATAGGACACAAACCATAGCGATAGAACTTGGAACTACATTATTGTGCCAAGTTTCAAAGAGCTAGCACAAACCGTGTTTGATTGAGAGTTCCAACTACATGTATCAATATAGGAGAAAACAGAGTGAAACCTAAACATGAAAACGGTTACTGCAAAGGAACGGTTTAACCTAGAAGAACGAAATTTGGTGAGCCGAGTAGGATTGGTGTACTGATCATTACCTGGTAGTATCATCAAGATTGGGTGAAAAAAAATGTTTGCTGAGATTTCAGGAATCTCGTAGATTTTTGGAAGCTTGGCAACCCCTTTCAATGAAAGTGATTCTCGTCAGTCTCTGCTTGGGGCTACTTCATAGGACACAAACCATAGCGATAGAACTTGGAACTACATTATTGTGCCAAGTTTCATAGAGCTAGCACAAACCGTGTTTGATTTAGAGTTCCAACTACATGTATCCATATAGGAGAAAACAGAGTGAAACCTAATCATGAAAATGGTTACTGCAAAGGAACGGTTTAACCTAGAAGAACGAAATTTGGTGAGCCAAGTGGGACTGGTGTACTGATCATTACCTGCAAGTATCATCAATATTGGGTGAAAAAATGTTTGCTGAGATTTCAGGAAACTCGTAGTTTTTTGGAAGCTTGGCAACCCCTTTCAATGAAAGTGATTCTCGTCAGTCTCTGCTTGGGGCTACTTCAATAGGACACAAACCATAGCGATAGAACTTGGAACTACATTATTGTGCCAAGTTTCAAAGAGCTAGCACAAACCGTGTTTGATTTAGAGTTCCAACTACATGTATCCATATAGGAGAAAACAGAGTGAAACCTAAACATGAAAACGGTTACTGCAAAGGAACGGTTGAACCTAGAAGAACGAAATTTGGTGAGCCTAGTGGGATTTGTGTACTGATCATTACCTGGAAGTATCATCAAGATTGGGTGAAAAAATGTTTGCTGAGATTTCAGGAAACTCGTTGTTTTTTGGAAGCTTGGCAACGCCTTTCAATGAAAGTGATTCTCGTCAGTCTCTGCTTGGGGCTACTTCCATAGGACACAAACCATAGCGATAGAACTTGGAACTACATTATTGTGCCAAGTTTCAAAGAGCTAGCAGAAACCGTGTTTGATTTAGAGTTCCAACTACATGTATCCATATAGGAGAAAACAGAGTGAAACCTAAACATGAAAACGGTTACTGCAAAGGAACGGTTTAACCTAGAAGAACGAAATTTGGTGAGCCAAGTGGGACTGGTGTACTGATCATTACCTGCTAGTATCATCAAAATTGGGTGAAGAAATGTTTGCTGAGATTTCAGGAAACTCGTAGTTTTTTGGAAGCTTGGCAACCCCTTCCAATGAATGTGATTCTCGTCAGTCTCTGCTTGGGGCTACTTCAATAGGACACAAACCATAGCGATAGAACTTGGAACTACATTATTGTGCCAAGTTTCAAAGAGCTAGCACATACCGTGTTTGATTTAGAGTTCCAACTACATGTATCCATATAGGAGAAAAACAGAGTGAAACCTAAACATGAAAACGGTTACTGCAAAGGAACGGTTTAACCTAGAAGAACGAAATTTGGTGAGCCAAGTGGGATTGGTGTACTTATCATTAAACTGCCAGTATCATCAAGATTGAGTGAAAAAATGTTTGCTGAGATTTCAGGAAACTCGTAGTTTTTCAGAAGCTTGGCAACCCCTTTCAATTAAAGTGATTCTCGTCAGTCTCTGCTTGGGGCAACTTCCATAGGACACAAACTATAGCGATAGAACTTGGAACTATATTATTGTGCCAAGTTTCAAAGAGCTAGCACAAACCGTGTTTGATTTAGAGTTCCAACTACATGTATCCATATAGGAGAAAACAGAGTGAAACCTAAACATGAAAACGGTTACTGCAAAGGAACAGTTTAACCTAGAAGAACGAAATTTGGTGAGCCAAGTGGGACTGGTGTACTGATCATTACCTGCAAGTATCATCAATATTGGGTGAAAAAATGTTTGCTGAGATTTCAGGAAACTCGTAGTTTTTTGGAAGCTTGGCAACCCCTTTCAATGAAAGTGATTCTCGTCAGTCTCTGCTTGGGGCTACTTCAATAGGAGACAAACCATAGCGATAGAACTTGGAACTACATTATTTTGCCAAGTTTCAAAGAGCTAGCACAAACCGTGTTTGATTTAGAGTCTATATACATGTATCCATATAGGAGAAAACAGAGTGAAACCTAAACATGAAAACGGTTACTGCAAAGGAACGGTTTAACCTAGAAGAACGAAATTTGGTGAGCCAAGTGGGATTGGTGTACTGATCATTACCTGCAAGTATCATCAAGATTGGGTGAAAAAATGTTTGCTGAGATTTCAGGAAACTCGTAGTTTTTTGGAAGCTTGGCAACCCCTTCCAATGAATGTGATTCTCTTCAGTTTCTGCTTGGGGCTACTTCAATAGGACACAAACCATAGCGATAGAACTTGGAACTACATTATTGTGCCAAGTTTCAAAGAGCTAGCACAAACCGTGTTTGATTTAGAGTTCCAATTACATGTATCCATATAGGAGAAAACAGAGTGAAACCTAAACATGAAAACGGTTACTGCAAAGGAACGGTTTAACGTAGAAGAACGAAATTTGGTGCGCCAAGTGGGATTGGTGTACTTATCATTAACTGCCAGTATCATCAAGATTGAGTGAAAAAATGTTTGCTGAGATTTCAGGAAACTCGTAGTTTTTTGTAAGCTTGGCAACCCCTTCCAATGAATGTGATTCTCGTCAGTCTCTTCTAGGGGCTACTTCAATAGGACACAAACCATAGCGAAAGAACTTGGAACTACATTATTGTGCCAAGTTTCAAAGAGCTAACAGAATCCGCGTTTGATTTAGAGTTCCAACTACATGTATCCATATAGGAGAAAACAGAGTGAAACCTAAACATGAAAACGGTTACTGCAAAGGAACGGTTTAACCTAGAAGAACGAAATTTGGTGAGCCAAGTGGGATTGTTGTACTAATCATTACATGCCAGTATCATCAAGATTGGGTGAAAAAATGTTTGCTGAGATTTCAGGAAACTCGTAGTTTTTCGGAAGCTTGGCAACCCCTTTCAATGAAAGTGATTCTCGTCAGTCTCTGCTTGGGGCTACTTCAATAAGACACAAACCATAGCGATAGAACTTGGAACTACATTATTGTGCCAAGTTTCAAAGAGCTAACAGAAACCGTGTTTGATTTAGAGTTCCAACTACATGTATCCATATAGGAGAAAACAGAGTGAAACCTAAACATGAAAACGGTTACTGCAAAGGAACGGTTTAAACTAGAAGAACGAAATTTGGTGAGCCTAGTGGGGTTGGTGTACTGATCATTACCTGCAAGTATCATCAAGATTGGGTGAAAAAATGTTTGCTGAGATTTCAGGAAACTCGTAGATTTTTGGAAGCGTGGCAACCCCTTTCAATGAAAGTGATTCTCGTAAGTCTCTGCTTGGGGCTACTTCCATAGGACACAAACCATAGGGAAAGAACTTGGATCAACATTATTGTGCCAAGTTTCAAAGAGCTAGCACAAACCGTGTTTGATTTAGAGTTCCAACTACATGTATCCATATAGGAGAAAACAGAGTGTAACCTAAACATGAAAACGGTTACTGCAAAGGAACGGTTTAACCTAGAAGAACGAAATTTGGTGAGCCAAGTGGGACTGTTGTACTGATCATTACCTGCAAATATCATAAAGATTGGGTGAAAAACTGTTTGCTGAGATTTCAGGAAACTCGTAGTTTTTTGGAAGCTTGGCAACCACTTTCAATGAAAGTGATTCTCGTCAGTCTCTGCTTGTGGCTACTTCCATAGGACACAAACCATAGCGATAGAACTTGGATCTACATTATTGTGCCAAGTTTCAAAGAGCTAGCACAAACCGTGTTTGATTTAGAGTTCCAAATACATGTATCCATATAGGAGAAAAGAGAGTGAAACCTAAACATGAAAACGGTTACTGCAAAGGAACGGTTTAACCTAGAAGAACGAAATTTGGTGAGCCAAGTGGGACTGGTGTACTGATCATTACCTGCAAATATCATCAAGATTGGGTGAAAAACTGTTTGCTGAGATTTCAGGAAACTCGTAGTTTTTTGGAAGCTTGGCAACCCCTTCCAATGAATGTGATTCTCGTCAGTCTCTGCTTGGGGCTTCGTCAATAGGACACAAACCATAGTGATAGAACTTGGAACTACATTATTGTGCCAAGTTTCAAAGAGCTAGCACAAACCGTGTTTGATTTAGAGTTCCAAATACATGTATCCATATAGGAGAAAACAGAGTGAAACCTAAACATGAAAACGGTTACTGCAAAGGAACGGTTTAACCTAGAAGAACGAAATTTCGTGAGCCTAGTGGGATTGGTGTACTGATCATCACCTGCCAGTGTCATCAAGATTGGTTGAAAAAATGTTTGCTGAGATTTCAGGAAACTCGTAGTTTTTTGGAAGCTTGGCAACCCCTTCCAATGAATGTGATTCTCGTCAGTCTCTGCTTGGGGCTTCGTCAATAGGACACAAACCATAGCGATAGAACTTGGAACTACATTATTGTGCCAAGTTTCAAAGAGCTAGCACAAACCGTGTTTGATTTAGAGTTCCAACTACATGTATCCATATAAGAGAAAACAGAGTGAAACCTAAACATGAAAACAGTTACTGCAAAGGAACGGTTTAACCTAGTAGAACAAAATTTGGTGAGCCAAGTGGGATTGGTGTACTTATAATTACCTTCAAGTATCATCAAGATTGGGTGAAAAAATGTTTGCTGAGATTTCAGGAAACTCGTAGTTTTTCGGAAGCTTGGCAACCCCTTTCAATGAAAGTGATTCTCGTCAGTCTCTGCTTGGGGCTACTTCAATAGGACACAAACCATAGCGATAGAACTTGGAACTACATTATTGTGCCAAGTTTCAAAGAGCTAGCACAAACCGTGTTTGATTGAGAGTTCCAACTACATGTATCCATATAGGAGAAAACAGAGTGAAACCTAAACATGAAAACGGTTACTGCAAAGGAACGGTTTAACCTAGAAGAACGAAATTTGGTGAGCCAAGTGGGATTGGTGTACTAATCATTACATGCCAGTATCATCAAGATTGGGTGAAAAAAGTTTGCTGAGATTTCAGGAAACTCGTAGTTTTTCGGAAGCTTGGCAACCCCTTTCAATGAAAGTGATTCTCGTCAGTCTCTGCTTGGGGCTACTTCAATAAGACACAAACCATAGCGATAGAACTTGGAACTACATTATTGTGCCAAGTTTCAAAGAGCTAACAGAAACCGTGTTTGATTTAGAGTTCCAACTACATGTATCCATATAGGAGAAAACAGAGTGAAACCTAATCATGAAAATGGTTACTGCAAAGGAACGGTTTAACCTAGAAGAACGAAATTTGGTGAGCCAAGTGGGACTGGTGTACTGATCATTACCTGCAAGTATCATCAATATTGGGTGAAAAAATGTTTGCTGAGATTTCAGGAAACTCGTAGTTTTTTGGAAGCTTGGCAACACCTTTCAATGAAAGTGATTCTCGTCAGTCTCTGCTTGGGGCTACTTCAATAGGACACAAACCATAGCGATAGAACTTGGAACTACATTATTTGTGCCAAGTTTCAAAGAGCTAGCAGAAACCGTGTTTGATTTAGAGTTCCAACTACATGTATCCATATAGGAGAAAACAGAGTGAAACCTAAACATGAAAACGGTTACTGCAAAGGAACGGTTTAACCTAGAAGAACGAAATTTGGTGAGCCTAGTGGGATTTGTGTACTGATCATTACCTGGAAGTATCATCAAGATTGGGTGAAAAATGTTTCCTGAGATTTCAGGAAACTCGTTGTTTTTTGGAAGCTTGGCAACGCCTTTCAATGAAAGTGATTCTCGTCAGTCTCTGCTTGGGGCTACTTCCATAGGACACAAACCATAGCGATAGAACTTGGAACTACATTATTGTGCCAAGTTTCAAAGAGCTAGCAGAAACCGTGTTTGATTTAGAGTTCCAACTACATGTATCCATATAGGAGAAAACAGAGTGAAACCTAAACATGAAAACGGTTACTGCAAAGGAACGGTTTAACCTAGAAGACGAAATTTGGTGAGCCAAGTGGGACTGGTGTACTGATCATTACCTGCTAGTATCATCAAAATTGGGTGAAGAAATGTTTGCTGAGATTTCAGGAAACTCGTAGTTTTTTGGAAGCTTGGCAACCCCTTCCAATGAATGTGATTCTCGTCAGTCTCTGCTTGGGGCTACTTCAATAGGACACAAACCATAGCGATAGAACTTGGAACTACATTATTGTGCCAAGTTTCAAAGAGCTAGCACATACCGTGTTTGATTTAGAGTTCCAACTACATGTATCCATATAGGAGAAAACAGAGTGAAACCTAAACATGAAAACGGTTACTGCAAAGGAACGGTTTAACCTAGAAGAATGAAATTTGGTGAGCCAAGTGGGATTGGTGTACTTATCATTAACTGCCAGTATCATCAAGATTGAGTGAAAAAAATGTTTGCTGAGATTTCAGGAAACTCGTAGTTTTTCAGAAGCTTGGCAACCCCTTTCAATTAAAGTGATTCTCGTCAGTCTCTGCTTGGGGCTACTTCCATAGGACACAAACTATAGCGATAGAACTTGGAACTATATTATTGTGCCAAGTTTCAAAGAGCTAGCACAAACCGTGTTTGATTTAGAGTTCCAACTACATGTATCCATATAGGAGAAAACAGAGTGAAACCTAAACATGAAAACGGTTACTGCAAAGGAACAGTTTAACCTAGAAGAACGAAATTTGGTGAGCCTATTGGGACTGGTGTACTGATCATTACCTGCAAGTATCATCAATATTGGGTGAAAAAATGTTTGCTGAGATTTCAGGAAACTCGTAGTTTTTTGGAAGCTTGGCAACCCCTTTCAATGAAAGTGATTCTCGTCAGTCTCTGCTTGGGGCTACTTCAATAGGACACAAACCATAGCGATAGAACTTGGAACTACATTATTTTGCCAAGTTTCAAAGAGCTAGCACAAACCGTGTTTGATTTAGAGTCTATATACATGTATCCATATAGGAGAAAACAGAGTGAAACCTAAACATGAAAACGGTTACTGCAAAGGAACGGTTTAACCTAGAAGAACGAAATTTGGTGAGCCAAGTGGGATTGGTGTACTGATCATTACCTGCAAGTATCATCAAGATTGGGTGAAAAAATGTTTGCTGAGATTTCAGGAAACTCGTAGTTTTTTGGAAGCTTGGCAACCCCTTCCAATGAATGTGATTCTCTTCAGTTTCTGCTTGGGGCTACTTCAATAGGACACAAACCATAGCGATAGAACTTGGAACTACATTATTGTGCCAAGTTTCAAAGAGCTAGCACAAACCGTGTTTGATTTAGAGTTCCAATTACATGTATCCATATAGGAGAAAACAGAGTGAAACCTAAACATGAAAACGGTTACTGCAAAGGAACGGTTTAACGTAGAAGAACGAAATTTGGTGCGCCAAGTGGGATTGGTGTACTTATCATTAACTGCCAGTATCATCAAGATTGAGTGAAAAAATGTTTGCTGAGATTTCAGGAAACTCGTAGTTTTTTGTAAGCTTGGCAACCCCTTCCAATGAATGTGATTCTCGTCAGTCTCTTCTAGGGGCTACTTCAATAGGACACAAACCATAGCGAAAGAACTTGGAACTACATTATTGTGCCAAGTTTCAAAGAGCTAACAGAATCCGCGTTTGATTTAGAGTTCCAACTACATGTATCCATATAGGAGAAAACAGAGTGAAACCTAAACATGAAAACGGTTACTGCAAAGGAACGGTTTAACCTAGAAGAACGAAATTTGGTGAGCCAAGTGGGATTGGTGTACTAATCATTACATGCCAGTATCATCAAGATTGGGTGAAAAAATGTTTGCTGAGATTTCAGGAAACTCGTAGTTTTTCGGAAGCTTGGCAACCCCTTTCAATGAAAGTGATTCTCGTCAGTCTCTGCTTGGGGCTACTTCAATAAGACACAAACCATAGCGATAGAACTTGGAACTACATTATTGTGCCAAGTTTCAAAGAGCTAACAGAAACCGTGTTTGATTTAGAGTTCCAACTACATGTATCCATATAGGAGAAAACAGAGTGAAACCTAAACATGAAAACGGTTACTGCAAAGGAACGGTTTAACCTAGAAGAACGAAATTTGGTGAGCCGAGTAGGATTGGTGTACTGATCATTACCTGGTAGTATCATCAAGATTGGGTGAAAAAAATGTTTGCTGAGATTTCAGGAATCTCGTAGATTTTTGGAAGCTGGCAACCCCTTTCAATGAAAGTGATTCTCGTCAGTCTCTGCTTGGGGCTACTTCCATAGGACACAAACCATAGCGATAGAACTTGGAACTACATTATTGTGCCAAGTTTCATAGAGCTAGCGCAAACCGTGTTTGATTTAGAGTTCCAACTACATGTATCCATATAGGAGAAAACAGAGTGAAACCTAAACATGAAAACGGTTACTGCAAAGGAACGGTTTAACCTAGAAGAACGAAATTTGGTGAGCCAAGTGGGACTGGTGTACTGATCATTACCTGCAAGTATCATCAATATTGGGTGAAAAAATGTTTGCTGAGATTTCAGGAAACTCGTAGTTTTTTGGAAGCTTGGCAACCCCTTTCAATGAAAGTGATTCTCGTCAGTCTCTGCTTGGGGCTACTTCAATAGGACACAAACCATAGCGATAGAACTTGGAACTACATTATTGTGCCAAGTTTCAAAGAGCTAGCAGAAACCGTGTTTGATTTAGAGTTCCAACTACATGTATCCATATAGGAGAAAACAGAGTGAAACCTAAACATGAAAACGGTTACTGCAAAGGAACGGTTTAACCTAGAAGAACGAAATTTGGTGAGCCTAGTGGGATTTGTGTACTGATCATTACCTGGAAGTATCATCAAGATTGGGTGAAAAAATGTTTGCTGAGATTTCAGGAAACTCGTTGTTTTTTGGAAGCTTGGCAACCCCTTTCAATGAAAGTGATTCTCGTCAGTCTCTGCTTGGGGCTACTTCCATAGGACACAAACCATAGCGATAGAACTTGGAACTACATTATTGTGCCAAGTTTCAAAGAGCTAGCACAAACCGTGTTTGATTTAGAGTTCCAACTACATGTATCCATATAGGAGAAAACAGAGTGAAACCTAAACATGAAAACGGTTACTGCAAAGGAACGGTTTAACCTAGAAGAACGAAATTTGGTGAGCCAAGTGGGACTGGTGTACTGATATTTACCTGCAAGTATCATCAAGAATGGGTGAAAAAATGTTTGCTGAGATTTCAGGAAACTCGTAGTTTTTTGGAAGCTTGGCAACCCCTTCCAATGAATGTGATTCTCGTCAGTCTCTGCTTGGGGCTACGTCAATAGGACACAAACCATAGCGATAGAACTTGGAACTACAAAATTGTGCCAAGTTTCAAAGAGCTAGCACAAACCGTGTTTGATTTAGAGTTCCAACTACATGTATCCATAAGGAGAAAACAGAGTGAAACCTAAACATGAAAACGGTTACTGCAAAGGAACGGTTTAACCTAGAAGAACGAAATTTGGTGAGCCAAGTGGGACTGGTGTACTGATCATTACCTGCAAGTATCATCAATATTGGGTGAAAAAATGTTTGCTGAGATTTCAGGAAACTCGTAGTTTTTTGGAAGCTTGGCAACCCCTTTCAATGAAAGTGATTCTCGTCAGTCTCTGCTTGGGGCTACTTCAATAGGACACAAACCATAGCGATAGAACTTGGAACTATATTATTGTGCCAAGTTTCAAAGAGCTAGCAGAAACCGTGTTTGATTTAGAGTTCCAACTACATGTATCCATATAGGAGAAAACAGAGTGAAACCTAAACATGAAAACGGTTACTGCAAAGGAACGGTTTAACCTAGAAGAATGAAATTTGGTGAGCAAAGTGGGATTGGTGTACTAATCATTACCTGCCAGTATCATCAGGATTGGGTGAAAAAATGTTTGCTGAGATTTTAGGAAACTCGTAGTTTTTCAGAAGCTTGGCAACCCCTTTCAATGAAAGTGATTCTCGTCAGTCTCTGCTTGGGGCTACTTCCATAAGACACAAACTATAGCGATAGAACTTGGAACTATATTATTGTGCCAAGTTTCAAAGAGCTAGCACAAACCGTGTTTGATTTAGAGTTCCAACTACATGTATCCATATAGGAGAAAACAGAGTGAAACCTAAACATGAAAACGGTTACTGCAAAGGAACGGTTTAACCTAGAAGAACGAAATTTGGTGAGCCAAGTGGGACTGGTGTACTGATCATTACCTGCAAGTATCATCAATATTGGGTGAAAAAATGTTTGCTGAGATTTCAGGAAACTCGTAGTTTTTTGGAAGCTTGGCAACCACTTCCAATGAATGTGATTCTCGTCAGTCTCTTTTTGGGGCTACTTCAATAGGACACAAACCATAGAGATAGAACTTGGAACTACATTATTGTGCCAAGTTTCAAAGAGCTAGCACAAACCGTGTTTGATTTAGAGTTCCAACTACATGTATCCATATAGGAGAAAACAGAGTGAAACCTAAACATGAAAACATTTACTGCAAAGGAACGGTTTAACCTAGAAGAACGAAATTTGGTGAGCCTAGTGGGATTGGTGTACTGATCATTACCTGGAAGTATCATCAAGAATGGGTGAAAAATTATTTGCTGAGATTTCAGGAAACTCGTAGTTTTTTGGAAGCTTGGCAACCCCTTTCAATGAAAGTGATTCTCGTCAGTCTCTGCTTGGGGCTACTTCCATAGGACACAAACCATAGCGATAGAACTTGGAACTACATTATTGTGCCAAGTTTCAAAGAGCTAGCACAAACCGTGTTTGATTTAGAGTTCCAACTACATGTATCCATATAGGAGAAAACAGAGTGAAACCTAAACATGAAAACGGTTACTGCAAAGGAACGGTTTAACCTAGAAGAACGAAATTTGGTGAGCCAAGTGGGTCTGTTGTACTGATCATTACCTGCCAGTATCATCAAGATTGGGTGAAAAAATGTTTGCTGAGATTTCAGGAAACTCGTAGTTTTTTGGAAGCTTGGCAACCCCTTCCAATGAATGTGATTCTCGTCAGTCTCTGCTTGGGGCTACTTCAATAGGACACAAACCATAGCGATAGAACTTGGAACTACATTATTGTGCCAAGTTTCAAAGAGCTAGCACAAACCGTGTTGAATTTAGAGTTCCAACTACATGTATCCATATAGGAGAAAACAGAGTGAAACCTAAACATGAAAACGGTTACTGCAAAGGAACGGTTTAACCTAGAAGAACGAAAATTTGGTGAGCCTAGTGGGATTGGTGTACTGATCATTACCTGCCAGTACCATCAAGATTGGGTGAAAAAATGTTTGCTGAGATTTCAGGAAATTCGTAGTTTTTTGGAAGCTTGGCAACCCCTTCCAATGAATGTGATTCTCGTCAGTCTCTGCTTGGGGCTACTTCAATAGGACACAAACCATAGCGATAGAACTTGGAACTACATTACTGTGCCAAGTTTCAAAGAGCTAGCACAAACCGTGTTTGATTTAGAGTTCCAACTACATGTATCCATATAGGAGAAAACAGAGTGAAACCTAAACATGAAAACGGTTACTGCAAAGGAACGGTTTAACCTAGATGAACGAAATTTGGTGAGCCAAGTGGGATTGGTGTACTGATCATTACCTGTCAGTATCATCAAGATTGGGTGAAAAAAATGTTTGCTGAGATTTCAGGAACCTCATAGTTTTTCGGAAGCTTGGCAACCCCTTTCAATGAAAGTGATTCTCGTCAGTCTCTGCTTGGGGCTACTTCCATAGGACACAAACCATAGCGATAGAACTTGGAACTACATTATTGTGCCAAGTTTCAAAGAGCTAGCACAAACCGTGTTTGATTTAGAGTTCCAACTACATGTATCCATATTGGAGAAAACAGAGTGAAACCTAAACATGAAAACGGTTACTGCAAAGGAACGGTTTAACCTAGAAGAACGAAATTTGGTGAGCCTAGTGGGATTGGTGTACTGATCATTACCTGCAAGTATTATCAAGATTGGGTGAAAAAATGTTTGCTGAGATTTCAGGAAACTCGTAGTTTTTTGGAAGCTTGGCAACCCCTTCCAATGAATGTGATTCTCGTCAGTCTCTGCTTGGGGCTACGTCAATAGGACACAAACCATAGCGATAGAACTTGGAACTACATTATTGTGCCAAGTTTCAAAGAGCTAGCACAAACCGTGTTTGATTTAGAGTTCCAACTACATGTATCCATATAGGAGAAAACAGAGTGAAACCTAAACATGAAAACGGTTACTGCAAAGGAACGGTTTAACCTAGAAGAACGACATTTGGTGAGCCAAGTGGGATTGGTGTACTGATCATTTCCTGCCAGTACCATCAAGATTGGGTGCAAAAATGTTTGCTGAGATTTCAGGAAATTCGTAGTTTTTTGGAAGCTTGGCAACCCCTTCCAATGAATGTGATCCTCGTCAGTCTCTGCTTGGGGCTACTTCAATAGGACACAAACCATAGCGATAGAACTTGGAACTACATTATTTTGCCACGTTTAAAAGAGCTAGCACAAACCGTGTTTGATTTAGAGTTCCAACTACATGTATCCATATAGGAGAAAACAGAGTGAAACCTAAACATGAAAACGGTTACTGCAAAGGAACGGTTTAACCTAGAAGAACGAAATTTGGTGAGCCAAGTGGGATTGGTGTACTGATCATTACCTGTCAGTATCATCAAGATTGGGTGAAAAAAATGTTTGCTGAGATTTCAGAAAACTCGTAGTTTTTCGGAAGCTTGGCAACCCCTTTCATGAAAGTGATTCTCGTCAGTCTCTGCTTGGGGCTACTTCAATAGGACACAAACCATAGCGATAGAACTTGGAACTATATTATTGTGCCAAGTTTCAAAGAGCTAGCACAAACCGTGTTTGATTTAGAGTTCCAAATACATGTATCCATATAGGAGAAAACAGAGTGAAACCTAAACATGAAAACGGTTACTGCAAAGGAACAGTTTAACCTAGAAGAACGAAACTTGGTGAGCCAAGTGGGACTGATGTACTGATCATTACCTGCAAGTATCATCAATATTGGGTGAAGAAATGTTTGCTGAGATTTCAGGAAAATCGTAGTTTTTTGGAAGCTTGGCAACCCCTTTCAATGAAAGTGATTCTCGTCAGTCTCTGCTTGGGGCTACTTCCATAGGACACAAACCATAGCGATAGAACTTGGAACTACATTATTGTGCCAAGTTTCAAAGAGCTAGCACAAACCGTGTTTGATTTAGAGTTCCATATACATGTATCCATATAGGAGAAAACAGAGTGAAACCTAAACATGAAAACGGTTACTGCAAAGGAACGGTTTAACCTAGAAGAACGAAATTTGGTGAGCCTAGTGGGATTGGTGTACTGATCATTACCTGGAAGTATCATCAAGATTGGTTGAAAAAATGTTTGCTGAGATTTCATGAAACTCGTAGTTTTTTGGAAGCTTGGCAACCACTTCCAATGAATGTGATTCTCGTCAGTCTCTTTTTGGGGCTACTTCAATAGGACACAAACCATAGCGATAGAACTTGGAACTACATTATTGTGCCAAGTTTCAAAGAGCTAGCACAAACCGTGTTTGATTTAGAGTTCCAACTACATGTATCCATATAGGAGAAAACAGAGTGAAACCTAAACATGAAAACGGTTACTGCAAAGGAACGGTTTAACCTAGAAGAACGAAATTTGGTGAGCCAAGTGGGACTGGTGTACTGATCATTACCTGCAAGTATCATCAAGAATGGGTGAAAAAATGTTTGCTGAGATTTCAGGAAACTCGTAGTTTTTTGGAAGCTTGGCAACCCCTTCCAATGAATGTGATTCTCGTCAGTCTCTGCTTGGGGCTACTTCAATAGGACACAAACCATAGCGATAGAACTTGGAACTACATTATTGTGCCAAGTTTCAAAGAGCTAGCACAAACCGTGTTTGATTTAGAGTTCCAACTACATGTATCCATATAGGAGAAAACAGAGTGAAACCTAAACATGAAAACGGTTACTGCAAAGGAACGGTTTAACCTAGAAGAACGAAATTTGGTGAGTCAAGTGAGACTGGTGTACTGATCATTACCTGCAAGTATCATCAAGATTGGGTGAAAAAATGTTTGCTGAGATTTCAGGAAACTCGTAGTTTTTTGGAAGCTTGGCAACCCCTTTCAATGAATGTGATTCTCGTCAGTCTCTGCTTGGGGCTACGTCAATAGGACACAAACCATAGCGATAGAACTTGGAACTACATTATTGTGCCAAGTTTCAAAGAGCTAGCACAAACCGTGTTTGATTTAGAGTTCCAACTACATGTATCCATATAGGAGAAAACAGAGTGAAACCTAAACATGAAAACGGTTACTGCAAAGGAACGGTTTAACCTAGAAGAACGACATTTGGTGAGCCAAGTGGGATTGGTGTACTGATCATTACCTGCCAGTACCATCAAGATTGGGTGCAAAAATGTTTGCTGAGATTTCAGGAAATTCGTAGTTTTTTGGAAGCTTGGCAACCCCTTCCAATGAATGTGATCCTCGTCAGTCTCTGCTTGGGGCTACTTCAATAGGACACAAACCATAGCGATAGAACTTGGAACTACATTATTTTGCCACGTTTAAAAGAGCTAGCACAAACCGTGTTTGATTTAGAGTTCCAACTACATGTATCCATATAGGAGAAAACAGAGTGAAACCTAAACATGAAAACGGTTACTGCAAAGGAACGGTTTAACCTAGAAGAACGAAATTTGGTGAGCCAAGTGGGATTGGTGTACTGATCATTACCTGTCAGTATCATCAAGATTGGGTGAAAAAAATGTTTGCTGAGATTTCAGAAAACTCGTAGTTTTTCGGAAGCTTGGCAACCCCTTTCATGAAAGTGATTCTCGTCAGTCTCTGCTTGGGGCTACTTCAATAGGACACAAACCATAGCGATAGAACTTGGAACTATATTATTGTGCCAAGTTTCAAAGAGCTAGCACAAACCGTGTTTGATTTAGAGTTCCAAATACATGTATCCATATAGGAGAAAACAGAGTGAAACCTAAACATGAAAACGGTTACTGCAAAGGAACAGTTTAACCTAGAAGAACGAAACTTGGTGAGCCAAGTGGGACTGATGTACTAATCATTACCTGCAAGTATCATCAATATTGGGTGAAGAAATGTTTGCTGAGATTTCAGGAAAATCGTAGTTTTTTGGAAGCTTGGCAACCCCTTTCAATGAAAGTGATTCTCGTCAGTCTCTGCTTGGGGCTACTTCCATAGGACACAAACCATAGCGATAGAACTTGGAACTACATTATTGTGCCAAGTTTCAAAGAGCTAGCACAAACCGTGTTTGATTTAGAGTTCCATATACATGTATCCATATAGGAGAAAACAGAGTGAAACCTAAACATGAAAACGGTTACTGCAAAGGAACGGTTTAACCTAGAAGAACGAAATTTGGTGAGCCTAGTGGGATTGGTGTACTGATCATTACCTGGAAGTATCATCAAGATTGGTTGAAAAAATGTTTGCTGAGATTTCATGAAACTCGTAGTTTTTTGGAAGCTTGGCAACCACTTCCAATGAATGTGATTCTCGTCAGTCTCTTTTTGGGGCTACTTCAATAGGACACAAACCATAGCGATAGAACTTGGAACTACATTATTGTGCCAAGTTTCAAAGAGCTAGCACAAACCGTGTTGATTTAGAGTTCCAACTACATGTATCCATATAGGAGAAAACAGAGTGAAACCTAAACATGAAAACGGTTACTGCAAAGGAACGGTTTAACCTAGAAGAACGAAATTTGGTGAGCCAAGTGGGACTGGTGTACTGATCATTACCTGCAAGTATCATCAAGAATGGGTGAAAAAAATGTTTGCTGAGATTTCAGGAAACTCGTAGTTTTTTGGAAGCTTGGCAACCCCTTCCAATGAATGTGATTCTCGTCAGTCTCTGCTTGGGGCTACTTCAATAGGACACAAACCATAGCGATAGAACTTGGAACTACATTATTGTGCCAAGTTTCAAAGAGCTAGCACAAACCGTGTTTGATTTAGAGTTCCAACTACATGTATCCATATAGGAGAAAACAGAGTGAAACCTAAACATGAAAACGGTTACTGCAAAGGAACGGTTTAACCTAGAAGAACGAAATTTGGTGAGTCAAGTGAGACTGGTGTACTGATCATTACCTGCAAGTATCATCAAGATTGGGTGAAAAAATGTTTGCTGAGATTTCAGGAAACTCGTAGTTTTTTGGAAGCTTGGCAACCCCTTTCAATGAATGTGATTCTCGTCAGTCTCTGCTTGGGGCTACGTCAATAGGACACAAACCATAGCGATAGAACTTGGAACTACATTATTGTGCCAAGTTTCAAAGAGCTAGCACAAACCGTGTTTGATTTAGAGTTCCAACTACATGTATCCATATAGGAGAAAACAGAGTGAAACCTAAACATGAAAACGGTTACTGCAAAGGAACGGTTTAACCTAGAAGAACGAAATTTGGTGAGCCAAGTGGGACTGGTGTACTGATCATTACCTGCAAGTATCATCAATATTGGGTGCAAAAATGTTTGCTGAGATTTCAGGAAACTCGTAGTTTTTTGGAAGCTTGGCAACCCCTTTCAATGAAAGTGATTCTCGTCAGTCTCTGCTTGGGGCTACTTCAATAGGACACAAACCATAGCGATAGAACTTTGAACTACATTATTGTGCCAAGTTTCAAAGAGCTAGCAGAAACCGTGTTTGATTTAGAGTTCCAACTACATGTATCCATATAGGAGAAAACAGAGTGAAACCTAAACATGAAAACGGTTTCTGCAAAGGAACGGTTTAACCTAGAAGAACGAAATTTGGTGAGCCTAGTGGGATTGGTGTACTGATCATTACCTGGAAGTATCATCAAGATTGGGTGAAAAAATGTTTGCTGAGATTTCAGGAAACTCGTTGTTTTTTGGAAGCTTGGCAACCCCTTTCAATGAAAGTGATTCTCGTCAGTCTCTGCTTGGGGCTACTTCCATAGGACACAAACCATAGCGATAGAACTTGGAACTACATTATTGTGCCAAGTTTCAAAGAGCTAGCACAAACCGTGTTTGATTTACAGTTCCAACTACATGTATCCATATAGGAGAAAACAGAGTGAAACCTAAACATGAAAACGGTTACTGCAAAGGAACGGTTTAACCTAGAAGAACGAAATTTGGTGAGCCAAGTGGGTCTGTTGTACTGATCATTACCTGCCAGTATCATCAAGATTGGGTGAAAAAATGTTTGCTGAGATTTCAGGAAACTCGTAGTTTTTTGGAAGCTTGGCAACCCCTTCCAATGAATGTGATTCTCGTCAGTCTCTGCTTGGGGCTACTTCAATAGGACACAAACCATAGCGATAGAACTTGGAACTACATTATTGTGCCAAGTTTCAAAGAGCTAGCACAAACCGTGTTGAATTTAGAGTTCCAACTACATGTATCCATATAGGAGAAAACAGAGTGAAACCTAAACATGAAAACGGTTACTGCAAAGGAACGGTTTAACCTAGAAGAACGAAATTTGGTGAGCCAAGTGGGTCTGTTGTACTGATCATTACCTGCCAGTATCATCAAGATTGGGTGAAAAAATGTTTGCTGAGATTTCAGGAAACTCGTAGTTTTTTGGAAGCTTGGCAACACCTTCCAATGAATGTGATTCTCGTCAGTCTCTGCTTGGGGCTACTTCAATAGGACACAAACCATAGCGATATAACTTGGAACTACATTATTGTGCCAAGTTTCAAAGAGCTAGCACAAACCGTGTTGAATTTAGAGTTCCAACTACATGTATCCATATAGGAGAAAACAGAGTGAAACCTAAACATGAAAACGGTTACTGCAAAGGAACGGTTTAACCTAGATGAACGAAATTTGGTGAGCCAAGTGGGATTGGTGTACCTGTCAGTATCATCAAGATTGGGTGAAAAAAATGTTTGCTGAGATTTCAGGAACCTCATAGTTTTTCGGAAGCTTGGCAACCCCTTTCAATGAAAGTGATTCTCGTCAGTCTCTGCTTGGGGCTACTTCCATAGGACACAAACCATAGCGATAGAACTTGGAACTACATTATTGTGCCAAGTTTCAAAGAGCTAGCACAAACCGTGTTTGATTTAGAGTTCCAACTACATGTATCCATATAGGAGAAAACAGAGTGAAACCTAAACATGAAAACGGTTACTGCAAAGGAACGGTTTAACCTAGAAGAACGAAATTTGGTGAGCCTAGTGGGATTGGTGTACTGATCATTACCTGCAAGTATCATCAAGATTCGGTGAAAAAATGTTTGCTGAGATTTCAGGAAACTCGTAGTTTTTTGGAAGCTTGGCAACCCCTTCCAATGAATGTGATTCTCGTCAGTCTCTGCTTGGGGCTACGTCAATAGGACACAAACCCTAGCGATAGAACTTGGAACTACATTATTGTGCCAGGTTTCAAAGAGCTAGCACAAACCGTGTTTGATTTAGAGTTCCAACTACATGTATCCATATAGGAGAAAACAGAGTGAAACCTAAACATGAAAACGGTTACTGCAAAAGAACGGTATAACCTAGAAGAACGACATTTGGTGAGCAAGTGGGATTGGTGTACTGATCATTACCTGCCAGTACCATCAAGATTGGGTGCAAAAATGTTTGCTGAGATTTCAGGAAATTCGTAGTTTTTTGGAAGCTTGGCAACCCCTTCCAATGAATGTGATCCTCGTCAGTCTCTGCTTGGGGCTACTTCAATAGGACACAAACCATAGCGATAGAACTTGGAACTACATTATTTTGCCACGTTTCAAAGAGCTAGCACAAACCGTGTTTGATTTAGAGTTCCAACTACATGTATCCATATAGGAGAAAACAGAGTGAAACCTAAACATGAAAACGGTTACTGCAAAGGAACGGTTTAACCTAGAAGAACGAAATTTGGTGAGCCAAGTGGGATTGGTGTACTGATCATTACCTGTCAGTATCATCAAGATTGGGTGAAAAAAATGTTTGCTGAGATTTCAGAAAACTCGTAGTTTTTCGGAAGCTTGGCAACCCCTTTCATGAAAGTGATTCTCGTCAGTCTCTGCTTGGGGCTACTTCAATAGGACACAAACCATAGCGAAAGAACATGGAACTATATTATTGTGCCAATTTTCAAAGAGCTAGCACAAACCGTGTTTGATTTAGAGTTCCAACTACATGTATCCATATAGGAGAAAACAGAGTGAAACCTAAACATGAAAACGGTTACTGCAAAGGAACAGTTTAACCTAGAAGAACGAAATTTGGTGAGCCAAGTGGGACTGGTGTACTGATCATTACCTGCAAGTATCATCAATATTGGGTGAAGAAATGTTTGCTGAGATTTCAGGAAACTCGTAGTTTTTTGGAAGCTTGGCAACCCCTTTCAATGAAAGTGATTCTCGTCAGTCTATGCTTGGGGCTACTTCAATAGGACACAAACCATAGCGATAGAATTTGGAACTACATTATTGTGCCAAGTTTCAAAGAGCTAGCACAAACCGTGTTTGATTTAGAGTTCCACCTACATGTATCCATATAGGAGAAAACAGAGTGAAACCTAAACATGAAAACGGTTACTGCAAAGGAACGGTTTAACCTAGAAGAACGAAATTTGGTGAGCCAAGTGGGACTGGTGTACTGATCATTACCTGCAAGTATCATCAATATTGGGTGAAGAAATGTTTGCTGAGATTTCAGGAAACTCGTAGTTTTTTGGAAGCTTGGCAACCCCTTCCAATGAATGTGATTCTCGTCAGTCTCTGCTTGGGGCTACGTCAATAGGACACAAACCATAGCGATAGAACTTGGAACTACATTATTGTGCCAAGTTTCAAAGAGCTAGCACAAACCGTGTTTGATTTAGAGTTCCAACTACATGTATCCATATAGGAGAAAACAGAGTGAAACCTAAACATGAAAACGGTTACTGCAAAGGAACGGTTTAACCTAGAAGAACGAAATTTGGTGAGCCAAGTGGGACTTCTGTACTGATCATTACCTGCAAGTATCATCAATATTGGGTGCAAAAATGTTTGCTGAGATTTCAGGAAACTCGTAGTTTTTTGGAAGCTTGGCAACCCCTTTCAATGAAAGTGATTCTCGTCAGTCTCTGCTTGGGCCTACTTCAATAGGACACAAACCATAGCGATAGAACTTGGAACTACATTATTGTGCCAAGTTTCAAAGAGCTAGCAGAAACCGTGTTTGATTTAGAGTTCCAAATACATGTATCCATATAGGAGAAAACAGAGTGAAACCTAAACATGAAAACGGTTACTGCAAAGGAACGGTTTAACCTAGAAGAACGAAATTTGGTGAGCCAAGTGGGATTGGTGTACTGATCATTACCTGTCAGTATCATCAAGATTGGGTGAAAAAAATGTTTGCTAAGATTTCAGAAAACTCGTAGTTTTTCGGAAGCTTGGCAACCCCTTTCATGAAAGTGATTCTCGTCAGTCTCTGCTTGGGGCTACTTCAATAGGACACAAACCATAGCGAGAGAACTTGGAACTATATTATTGTGCCAAGTTTCAAAGAGCTAGCACAAACCGTGTTTGATTTAGAGTTCCAACTACATGTATCCATATAGGAGAAAACAGAGTGAAACCTAAACATGAAAACGGTTACTGCAAAGGAACAGTTTAACCTAGAAGAACGAAATTTGGTGAGCCAAGTGGGACTGGTGTACTGATCATTACCTGCAAGTATCATCAATATTGGGTGAAGAAATGTTTGCTGAGATTTCAGGAAACTCGTAGTTTTTTGGAAGCTTGGCAACCCCTTTCAATGAAAGTGATTCTCGTCAGTCTCTGCTTGGGGCTACTTCAATAGGACACAAACCATAGCGATAGAACTTGGAACTACATTATTGTGCCAAGTTTCAAAGAGCTAGCACAAACCGTGTTTGATTTAGAGTTCCATATACATGTATCCATATAGGAGAAAACAGAGTGAAACCTAAACATGAAAACGGTTACTGCAAAGGAACGGTTTAACCTAGAAGAACGAAATTTGGTGAGCCTAGTGGGATTGGTGTACTGATAATTACCTGGAAGTATCATCAAGATTGGTTGAAAAAATGTTTGCTGAGATTTCAGGAAACTCGTATTTTTTTGGAAGCTTGGCAACCACTTCCAATGAATGTGATTCTCGTCAGTCTCTTTTTGGGGCTACTTCAATAGGACACAAACCATAGCGATAGAACTTGGAACTACATTATTTTGCCAAGTTTCAAAGAGCTAGCACAAACCGTGTTTCATTTAGAGTTCCAACTACATGTATCCATATAGGAGAAAACAGAGTGAAACCTAAACATGAAAACGGTTACTGCAAAGGAACGGTTTAACCTAGAAGAACGAAATTTGGTGAGCCAAGTGAGACTGGTGTACTGATCATTACCTGCAAGTATCATCAAGATTGGGTGAAAAAATGTTTGCTGAGATTTCAGGAAACTCGTAGTTTTTTGGAAGCTTGGCAACCCCTTCCAATGAATGTGATTCTCGTCAGTCTCTGCTTGGGGCTACGTCAATAGGACACAAACCATAGCGATAGAACTTGGAACTACATTATTGTGCAAAGTTTCAAAGAGCTAGCACAAACCGTGTTTGATTTAGAGTTCCAACTACATGTATCCATATAGGAGAAAACAGAGTGAAACCTAAACATGAAAACGGTTACTGCAAAGGAACGGTTTAACCTAGAAGAACGAAATTTGGTGAGCCAAGTGGGACTGGTGTACTGATCATTTCTTGCAAGTATCATCAATATTGGGTGCAAAAATGTTTGCTGAGATTTCAGGAAACTCGTAGTTTTTTGGAAGCTTGGCAACCCCTTTCAATGAAAGTGATTCTCGTCAGTCTCTGCTTGGGGCTACTTCAATAGGACACAAACCATAGCGATAGAACTTGGAACTACATTATTGTGCCAAGTTTCAAAGAGCTAGCAGAAACCGTGTTTGATTTAGAGTTCCAACTACATGTATCCATATAGGAGAAAACAGAGTGAAACCTAAACATGAAAACGGTTACTGCAAAGGAACGGTTTAACCTAGAAGAACGAAATTTGGTGAGCCAAGTGGGACTGGTGTACTGATCATTACCTGCAAGTATCATCAAAATTGGGTGAAGAAATGTTTGCTGAGATTTCAGGAAACTCGTAGTTTTTTGGAAGCTTGGCAGCCCCTTCCAATGAATGTGATTCTCGTCAGTCTCTGCTTGGGGCTACTTCAATAGGACACAAACCATAGCGATAGAACTTGGAACTACATTATTGTGCCAAGTTTCAAAGAGCTAGCACATACCGTGTTTGATTTAGAGTTCCAACTACATGTATCCATATAGGAGAAAACAGAGTGAAACCTACACATGAAAACGGTTACTGCAAAGGAACGGTTTAACCTAGAAGAACGAAATTTGGTGAGCAAAGTTGGATTGGTGTACTAATCATTACCTGCCAGTATCATCAGGATTGGGTGAAAAAATGTTTGCTGAGATTTTAGGAAACTCGTAGTTTTTCAGAAGCTTGGCAACCCCTTTCAATGAAAGTGATTCTCGTCAGTCTCTGCTTGGGGCTACTTCCAGAGGACACAAACTATTGCGAGAGAACTTGGAACTATATTATTGTGCCAAGTTTCAAAGAGCTAGCACAAACCGTGTTTGATTTAGAGTTCCAACTACTTGTATCCATATAGGAGAAAACAGAGTGAAACCTAAACATGAAAACGGTTACTGCAAAGGAACGGTTTAACCTAGAAGAACGAAATTTGGTGAGCCAAGTGGGACTGGTGTACTGATCATTACCTGCAAGTATCATCAATATTGGGTGAAAAAATGTTTGCTGAGATTTCAGGAAACTCGTAGTTTTTCGGAAGCTTGGCAACCCCTTTCAATGAAAGTGATTCTCGTCAGTCTCTGCTTGGGGCTACTTCAATAGGACACAAACCATAGCGATAGAACTTGGAACTACATTATTGTGCCAAGTTTCAAAGAGCTAGCAGAAACCGTGTTTGATTTAGAGTTCCATATACATGTATCCATATAGGAGAAAACAGAGTGAAACCTAAACATGAAAACGGTTACTGCAAGGGAACGGTTTAACCTAGAAGAACGAAATTTGGTGAGCCTAGTGGGATTGGTGTACTGATCATTACCTGGAAGTATCATCAAGATTGGGTGAAAAAATGTTTGCTGAGATTTCAGGAAACTCGTATTTTTTTGGAAGCTTGGCAACCACTTCCAATGAATGTGATTCTCGTCAGTCTCTTTTTGGGGCTACTTCAATAGGACACAAACCATAGCGATAGAACTTGGAACTACATTATTGTGCAAAGTTTCAAAGAGCTAGCACAAACCGTGTTTGATTTAGAGTTCCAACTACATGTATCCATATAGGAGAAAACAGAGTGAAACCTAAACATGAAAACGGTTACTGCAAAGGAACGGTTTAACCTAGCAGAACGAAATTTGGTGAGCCAAGTGGGTCTGTTGTACTGATCATTACCTGCCAGTATCATCAAGATTGGGTGAAAAAATGTTTGCTGAGATTTCAGGAAACTCGTATTTTTTTATAAGCTTGGCAACCCCTTCCAATGAATGTGATTCTCGTCAGTCTCTGCTTGGGGCTACTTCAATAGGACACAAACCATAGCGATAGAACTTGGAACTACATTATTGTGCCAAGTTTCAAAGAGCTAGCACAAACCGTGTTGAATTTTGAGTTCCAACTACATGTATCCATAAAGGAGAAAACAGAGTGAAACCTAAACATGAAAACGGTTACTGCAAAGGAACGGTTTAACCTAGAAGAACGAAATTTGGTGAGCCAAGTGGGTCTGTTGTACTGATCATTACCTGCCAGTATCATCAAGATTGGGTGAAAAAATGTTTGCTGAGATTTCAGGAAACTCGTAGTTTTTTGGAAGCTTGGCAACCCCTTCCAATGAATGTGATTCTCGTCAGTCTCTGCTTGGGGCTACTTCAATAGGACACAAACCATAGCGATAGAACTTGGAACTACATTATTGTGCCAAGTTTCAAAGAGCTAGCACAAACCGTGTTGAATTTAGAGTTCCAACTACATGTATCCATATAGGAGAAAACAGAGTGAAACCTAAACATGAAAACGGTTACTGCAAAGGAACGGTTTAACCTAGAAGAACGAAATTTGGTGAGCCTAGTGGGATTGGTGTACTGATCATTACCTGCCAGTACCATCAAGATTGGGTGCAAAAATGTTTGCTGAGATTTCAGGAAATTCGTAGTTTTTTGGAAGCTTGGCAACCCCTTCCAATGAATGTGATTCTCGTCAGTCTCTGCTTGGGGCTACTTCAATAGGACACAAACCATAGCGATAGAACTTGGAACTACATTACTGTGCCAAGTTTCAAAGAGCTAGCACAAACCGTGTTTGATTTAGAGTTCCAACTACATGTATCCATATAGGAGAAACAGAGTGAAACCTAAACATGAAAACGGTTACTGCAAAGGAACGGTTTAACCTAGATGAACGAAATTTGGTGAGCCAAGTGGGATTGGTGTACTGATCATTACCTGTCAGTATCATCAAGATTGGGTGAAAAAAATGTTTGCTTAGATTTCAGGAAACTCATAGTTTTTCGGAAGCTTGGCAACCCCTTTCAATGAAAGTGATTCTCGTCAGTCTCTGCTTGGGGCTACTTCCATAGGACACAAACCAAAGTGATAGAACTTGGAACTACATTATTGTGCCAAGTTTCAAAGAGCTAGCACAAACCGTGTTTGATTTAGAGTTCCAACTACATGTATCCATATAGGAGAAAACAGAGTGAAACCTAAACATGAAAACGGTTACTGCAAAGGAACGGTTTAACCTAGAAGAACGAAATTTGGTGAGCCTAGTGGGATTGGTGTACTGATCATTACCTGCAAGTATCATCAAGATTTGGTGAAAAAATGTTTGCTGAGATTTCAGGAAACTCGTAGTTTTTGGGAAGCTTGGCAACCCCTTCCAATGAATGTGATTCTCGTCAGTCTCTGCTTGGGGCTACGTCAATAGGACACAAACCCTAGCGATAGAACTTGGAACTACATTATTGTGCCAAGTTTCAAAGAGCTAGCACAAACCGTGTTTGATTTAGAGTTCCAACTACATGTATCCATATAGGAGAAAACAGAGTGAAACCTAAACATGAAAACGGTTACTGCAAAGGAACGGTTTAACCTAGAAGAACGACATTTGGTGAGCCAAGTGGGATTGGTGTACTGATCATTACCTGCCAGTACCATCAAGATTCGGTGCAAAAATGTTTGCTGAGATTTCAGGAAATTCGTAGTTTTTTGGAAGCTTGGCAACCCCTTCCAATGAATGTGATCCTCGTCAGTCTCTGCTTGGGGCTACTTCAATAGGACACAAACCATAGCGATAGAACTTGGAACTACATTATTTTGCCACGTTTCAAATTGCTAGCACAAACCGTGTTTGATTTAGAGTTCCAACTACATGTATCCATATAGGAGAAAACAGAGTGAAACCTAAACATGAAAACGGTTACTGCAAAGGAACGGTTTAACCTAGAAGAACGAAATTTGGTGAGCCAAGTGGGATTGGTGTACTGATCATTACCTGTCAGTATCATCAAGATTGGGTGAAAAAAATGTTTGCTGAGATTTCAGAAAACTCGTAGTTTTTCGGAAGCTTGGCAACCCCTTTCATGAAAGTGATTCTCGTCAGTCTCTGCTTGGGGCTACTTCAATAGGACACAAACCATAGCGATAGAACTTGGCACTATATTATTGTGCCAAGTTTCAAAGAGCTAGCACAAACCGTGTTTGATTTAGAGTTCCAACTACATGTATCCATATAGGAGAAAACAGAGTGAAACCTAAACATGAAAACGGTTACTGCAAAGGAACAGTTTAACCTAGAAGAACGAAATTTGGTGAGCCAAGTGGGACTGGTGTACTGATCATTACCTGCAAGTATCATCAATATTGGGTGAAGAAATGTTTGCTGAGATTTCAGGAAACTCGTAGTTTTTTGGAAGCTTGGCAACCCCTTTCAATGAAAGTGATTCTCGTCAGTCTCTGCTTGGGGCTACTTCAATAGGACACAAACCATAGCGATAGAACTTGGAACTACATTATTGTGCCAAGTTTCAAAGAGCTAGCACAAACCGTGTTTGATTTAGAGTTCCATATACATGTATCCATATAGGAGAAAACAGAGTGAAACCTAAACATGAAAACGGTTACTGCAAAGGAACGGTTTAACCTAGAAGAACGAAATTTGGTGAGCCTAGTGGGATTGGTGTACTGATCATTACCTGGAAGTATCATCAAGATTGGTTGAAAAAATGTTTGCTGAGATTTCAGGAAACTCGTAGTTTTTTGGAAGCTTGGCAACCACTTCCAATGAATGTGATTCTCGTCAGTCTCTTTTTGGGGCTACTTCAATAGGACACAAACCATAGCGATAGAACTTGGAACTACATTATTGTGCCAAGTTTCAAAGAGCTAGCACAAACCGTGTTTGATTTAGAGTTCCAACTACATGTATCCATATAGGAGAAAACAGAGTGAAACCTAAACATAAAAACGGTTACTGCAAAGGAACGGTTTAACCTAGAAGAACGAAATTTGGTGAGCAAAGTTGGATTGGTGTACTAATCATTACCTGCCAGTATCATCAGGATTGGGTGAAAAAATGTTTGCTGAGATTTTAGGAAACTCGTAGTTTTTCAGAAGCTTGGCAACCCCTTTCAATTAAAGTGATTCTCGTCAGTCTCTGCTTGGGGCTACTTCCAGAGGACACAAACTATTGCGATAGAACTTGGAACTATATTATTGTGCCAAGTTTCAAAGAGCTAGCACAAACCGTGTTTGATTTAGAGTTCCAACTACATGTATCCATATAGGAGAAAACAGAGTGAAACCTAAACATGAAAACGGTTACTGCAAAGGAACGGTTTAACCTAGAAGAACGAAATTTGGTGAGCCAAGTGGGAATGGTGTACTGATCATTACCTGCAAGTATCATCAATATTGGGTGAAAAAATCTTTGCTGAGATTTCAGGAAACTCGTAGTTTTTTGGACGCTTGGCAACCCCTTTCAATGAAAGTTATTCTCGTCAGTCTCTGCTTGGGGCTACTTCAATAGGACACAAACCATAGCGATAGAACTTGGAACTACATTATTGTGACAAGTTTCAAAGAGCTAGCAGAAACCGTGTTTGATTTAGAGTTCCATATACATGTATCCATATAGGAGAAAACAGAGTGAAACCTAAACATGAAAACGGTTACTGCAAAGGAACGGTTTAACCTAGAAGAACGAAATTTGGTGAGCCTAGTGGGATTGGTGTACTGATCATTACCTGGAAGTATCATCAAGTTTGGGTGAAAAAATGTTTGCTGAGATTTCAGGAAACTCGTAGTTTTTTGGAAGCTTGGCAACCCCTTTCAATGAAAGTGATTCTCGTCAGTCTCTGCTTGGAGCTACTTCCATAGGACACAAACCATAGCGATAGAACTTGGAACTACAATATTGTGCCAAGTTTCAAAGAGCTAGCACAAACCGTGTTTGATTTAGAGTTCCAACTACATGTATCCATATAGGAGAAAACAGAGTGAAACCTAAACATGAAAACGGTTACTGCAAAGGAACGGTTTAACCTAGAAGAACGAAATTTGGTGAGCCTATTGGGATTGGTGTACTGATCATTACCTGCAAGTATCATCAAGATTCGGTGAAAAAATGTTTGCTGAGATTTCAGGAAACTCGTAGTTTTTTGGAAGCTTGGCAACCACTTCCAATGAATGTGATTCTCGTCAGTCTCTGCTTTGGGCTACGTCAATAGGACACAAACGCTAGCGATAGAACTTGGAACTACATTATTGTGCCAAGTTTCAAAGAGCTAGCACAAACCGTGTTTGATTTAGAGTTCCAACTACATGTATCCATATAGGAGAAAACAGAGTGAAACCTAAACATGAAAACGGTTACTGCAAAGGAACGGTTTAACCTAGAAGAACGAAATTTGGTGAGCCAAGTGGGATTGGTGTACTGATCATTACCTCTCAGTATCATCAAGATTGGGTGAAAAAAATGTTTGCTGAGATTTCAGAAAACTCGTAGTTTTTCGGAAGCTTGGCAACCCCTTTCATGAAAGTGATTCTCGTCAGTCTCTGCTTGGGGCTACTTCAATAGGACACAAACCAAAGCGATAGAACTTGGAACTACATTATTGTGCCAAGTTTCAAAGAGCTAGCACAAGCCGTGTTGAATTTACAGTTCCAACTACATGTATCCATATAGGAGAAAAAGAGTGCAACCTAAACATGAAAACGGTTACTGCAAAGGAACGGTTTAACCTAGAAGAACGAAATTTGGTGAGCCAAGTGGGATTGGTGTACTGATCATTACCTGTCAGTATCATCAAGATTGGGTGAATAAATGTTTCCTGAGATTTCAGGAAACTCGTAGTTTTTTGGAATCTTGGAAACCCATTTCAATGAAATTGATTCTCGTCAGTCTCTGCTTGGGGCTACTTCGATAGGACACAAACCATAGCGATAGAACTTGGAACTACATTATTGTGCCAAGTTTCAAAGAGCTAGCACAAACCGTGTTTGATTTAGAGTTCCAACTACATGTATCCATATAGGAGAAAACAGAGTGAAACCTAAACATGAAAACGGTTACTGCAAAGGAACGGTTTAACCTAGAAGAACGAAATTTGGTGAGCCAAGTGGGATTGGTGTACTTATCATTACCTTCAAGTATCATCAAGATTGGGTGCAAAAATGTTTGCTGAGATTTCAGGAAATTCGTAGTTTATGGAAGCTTGGCAACCCCTTCCAATGAATGTGGTTCTCGTCAGTCTCTGCTTGGGGTACGTCAATAGGACACAAACCATAGCGATAGAACTTGGAACTACATTATTGTGCCAAGTTTCAAAGAGCTAGCACAAACCGTGTTTGATTTAGAGTTCCAAATACATGTATCCATATAGGAGAAAACATAGTGAAACCTAAACATGAAAACGGTTACTGCAAGGTATGGTTCAACCGAGAAGGACGAAATTTGGTGAGCCAAGTGGGACTGGTGTACTGATCATTACCTGCAAGTATCATCAAGATTGGGTGAAAAAATGTTTGCTGAGATTTCAGGAAACTCGTAGTTTTTTGGAAGCTTGGCAACCCCTTCCAATGAATGTGATTCTCGTCAGTCTCTGCTTGGGGCTACTTCCATAGGACACAAACCATAGCGATAGAACTTGGAACTACATTATTTTGCCAAGTTTCAAAGAGCTAGCACAAACCGTGTTTGATTTAGAGTTCCAACTACATGTATCCATATAGGAGAAAACAGAGTGAAACCTAAACATGAAAACGGTTACTGCAAAGGAACGGTTTAACCTAGAAGAACGAAATTTGGTGAGCCAAGTGAGACTGGTGTACTGATCATTACCTGCAAGTATCATCAAGATTGGGTGAAAAAATGTTTGCTGAGATTTCAGGAAACTCGTAGTTTTTTGGAAGCTTGGCAACCCCTTCCAATGAATGTGATTCTCGTCAGTCTCTGCTTGGGGCTACGTCAATAGGACACAAACCATAGCGATAGAACTTGGAACTACATTATTGTGCCAAGTTTCAAAGAGCTAGCACAAACCGTGTTTGATTTAGAGTTCCAACTACATGTATCCATATAGGAGAAAACAGAGTGAAACCTAAACATGAAAACGGTTACTGCAAAGGAACGGTTTAACCTAGAAGAACGAAATTTGGTGAGCCAAGTGGGACTGGTGTACTGATCATTACCTGCAAGTATCATCAATATTGGGTGCAAAAATGTTTGCTGAGATTTCAGGAAACTCGTAGTTTTTTGGAAGCTTGGCAACCCCTTTCAATGAAAGTGATTCTCGTCAGTCTCTGCTTGGGGCTACTTCAATAGGACACAAACCATAGCGATAGAACTTGGAACTACATTATTGTGCCAAGTTTCAAAGAGCTAGCAGAAACCGTGTTTGATTTAGAGTTCCAACTACATGTATCCATATAGGAGAAAACAGAGTGAAACCTAAACATGAAAACGGTTACTGCAAAGGAACGGTTTAACCTAGAAGAACGAAATTTGGTGAGCCAAGTGGGATTGGTGTACTAATCATTACCTGCCAGTATCATCAGGATTGGGTGAAAAAATGTTTGCTGAGATTTCAGGAAACTCGTAGTTTTTCAGAAGCTTGGCAACCCCTTTCAATGAAAGTGATTCTCATCAGTCTCTGCTTGGGGCTACTTCAATAGGACACAAACCATAGCGATAGAACTTGCAACTACATTATTGTGCCAAGTTTCAAAGAGCTAGCACAAACCAAGTTTGATTTAGAGTTCCAACTACATGTATCCATATAGGAGAAAACAGAGTGAAACCTAAACATGAAAACGGTTACTGCAAAGGAACGGTTTAACCTAGAAGAACGAAATTTGGTGAGCCTAGTGGGATTGGTGGACTGATCATTACCTGGAAGTATCATCAAGATTGGGTGTAAAAATGTTTGCTGAGATTTCAGGAAACTCGTAGTTTTTTGGAAGCTTAGCAACCCCTTTCAATGAAAGTGATTCTCGTCAGTCTCTGCTTGGGGCTACTTCAATAGGACACAAACCATAGCGATAGAACTTGGAACTACATTATTGTGCCAAGTTTCAAAGAGCTAGCACAAACCGTGTTGAATTTAGATTTCCAACTACATGTATCCATATAGGAGAAAACAGAGTGAAACCTAAACATGAAAACGGTTACTGCAAAGTAACGGTTTAACCTAGAAGAACGAAATTTGGTGAGCCAAGTGGGATTGGTGTACTGATCATTACCTGCCAGTACCATCAAGATTGGGTGCAAAAATGTTTGCTGAGATTTCAGGAAATTCGTAGTTTTTTGGAAGCTTGGCAACCCCTTCCAATGAATGTGATTCTCCTCAGTCTCTGCTTGGGGCTACTTCAATAGGACACAAAACATAGCGATAGAACTTGGAACTACATTATTGTGCCAAGTTTCAAAGAGCTAGCACAAACCGTGTTTGATTTAGAGTTCCAACTACATGTATCCATATAGGAGAAAACAGAGTGAAACCTAAACATGAAAACGGTTACTGCAAAGTAACGGTTTAACCTAGAAGAACGAAATTTGATGAGCCAAGTGGGATTGGTGTACTGATCATTACCTGCCAGTATCATCAAGATTGGGTGAAAAAATGTTTGCTGAGATTTCAGGAAACTCGTAGTTTTTCGGAAGCTTGGCAACCCCTTTCAATGAAAGTGATTCTCGTCAGTATCTGCTTGGGGCTACTTCCATAGGACACAATCCATAGCGATAGAACTTGGAACTACATTACTGTGCCAAGTTTCAAAGAGCTAGCACAAACCGTGTTTGATTTAGAGTTCCAACTACATGTATCCATATAGGAGAAAACAGAGTGAAACCTAAACATGAAAACGGTTACTGCAAAGGAACGGATTAACCTAGAAGAACGAAATTTGGTGAGCCATGTGGGACTGGTATACTGATCATTATCTGCAAGTATCATCAAGATTGGGTGAAAAAATGTTTGCTGAGATTTCAGGAAACTCGTAGTTTTTTGGAAGCTTGGCAACCCCTTCCAATGAATGTGATTCTCGTCAGTCTCTGCTTGGGGCTACTTCCATAGGACAAAAACCATAGCGATAGAACATGGAACTACATCATTGTGCCAAGTTTCAAAGAGCTAGCACAAACCGTGTTTGATTTAGAGTTCCAACTACATGTATCCATATAGGAGAAAACAGAGTGAAACCTAAACATGAAAACGGTTACTGCAAAGAACGGTTTAACCTAGAAGAACGAAATTTGGTGAGCCTAGTGGGATGGTGTACTGATCATTATCTGCAAGTATCATCAAGATTGGGTGAAAAAATGTTTGCTGAGATTTCAGGAAACTCGTAGTTTTTTGGAAGATTGGCAACCCCTTTCAATGAAAGTGATTCTCGTCAGTCTCTGCTTGGGGCTACTTCCATAGGACACAAACCATAGCGATAGAACTTGGAACTACATTATTGTGCCAAGTTTCAAAGACCTAGCACAAACCGTGTTTGATTTAGAGTTCCAACTACATGTATCCATATAGGAGAAAACAGAGTGAAACCTAAACATGAAAACGGTTACTGCAAAGGAACGGTTTAACCTAGAAGAACGAAATTTGGTGAGCCTAGTGGGATTGGTGTACTGATCATTACCTGGAAGTATCATCA